>NC_142517.1:83062638-83365000 GCF_057876585.1 Rhinolophus sinicus | reverse complement strand
TCATTATGTGATTACTGACTAAGCATTTTTTAACAGGTGACTTCTATGACAAAGATAAATCATACCATTTTATTAAAATATATTTGAGTTACACTAAATTTTCCAGTTTTGTAGCGTTTATGTACTATAAAATAGACAAAAAAGAATCTCTACTAGTGTTAACTAATTTCCTATAGTTTTTTTTTTTTTTAGAATTAAAATTTAAGCTTAGCACACAAAAGATGACAGGAAATTTCCAGAAAATGATAAAAATACTAAGTACATCTTATCAGGAAGTCACCTTCTTCCACTGGATCTCACACAAGCATTTACCAATGATTCTGATCAACTTATAAACACAATAATGAATCAGTTTTAAATGACCTTAGAAGAAAGATGTGCTCAACAGGTGTATTTATTTGGGAGAGCTGATTTGCTTTTTTTACTTTCAGTGAAATCATCTAGCTTGTGCATTAAGTCAAATTTTGCCTGAGGCAACGTATCATTCAATGTTATAAGAAAACTATCATGCTCAAGGTTTGTCTTTTTAAATGTTTGCTAGCAATCAAGATTAAGATGGACCTCCTATAATATCCTTGATTGTATCTTTTCTTAAAATTTCATAAAGAACCTTTGAAGAGTTAATAATAGAAACTACTGAATGCTAAATACTGTAGGTGAATATTCCCAAGAATTGAAAGGAGCTCTTCCTTACTACATCACAAAATAGGTCGAAGTTAAAAACCAATAGTACTTTCTAAAAATAGTAACACTATTGAGAGCTGAACACATAAAGAGTATGTTGGGGATTGTATCTTCAAAAACACATACAAATTCACTTTAGAGAACTCAGTAAAAGGGAGCTATCTGGACGCATCTCTAAAACTCTCTTAGAAGACTTGAACGTGGGATAAAAGAGACGTTAAGGCTCTGGAGTGGAAGCTGTCACATATGCATTGAAACAAATGTATCAGAAAAAAATAAGTAATGGGTTTTAATATTAGCCTTAATCCAAAATTATAATGATTGATTTAGTGACATTAATTTTCAGTGGAACAGCTCTCTCTATAGAAAACTGTAACAGAATTTAAAGTAGAGAAGTGGCAGGAATTTATATATCTAATATTATTTTATCATCCTCCACAGCAGACAGTGAGGATAAATGATGGGTGAAGGTTAACTGATCATGCTATAGACCTGTCTATTTGGTTTGTTTTGACCTGAAGGATATTATCAAACAGGATGCAAGCAGAGCCTTCAAAAGCACTCATACATTGGGATTTATGCTTTCTTTTACTTCCCTGAAACCATCATCTACAGAAGTCTGGATTAGACTACTGGAGGGTGAGACCACATGGATCAGATAATAGCTGTCAAACCTGAGAAGTGCTGAGTTAACCACTCTCAGCCAAGTCACTATCTGAAAGCAGCCACATGAGTTGGACCATATGAGCAGAACAGCCACCCAAGCTGAGCCTAACCCAAATTGCTCGCCCACAGAATGATGAGCCTCTAAATTTGGAAGGGTTTGTTATGCAGCAGCAGATCACTGAACTATAAGTATAAAAGCAAAGACAGCATATGAACGGAAATTAATTCTTCTTGTTTTTTTATTAGTTTCAGGTGTACAAAACAACGCACTAGTTGGACATTTCGCCCCTCACAAAATGATAACCCTCCTCCCCCAATCTATTGCCCCTCTGACATCGTATATATCTATTAGAATTCCATTGACTCTATTCCCTGTTATACTCCATATCCCGTGACTATATATATATATTAAATTATAGTTGACATACAGTATTAAAATTATATAGATTCATATACACCAAACACCAAGAAAAAAATTGAAAAGTACATTTCTGTACAATAGTTATTTTTAAAGAAAATTTGAGAAGGCTCTTGCTAAATTCAGTTAATTCAGTAATACCAAGAGAACTTTTTCAAATCATTAACTAAGATAATGCAATGATGGCAAAGGACACGATGAACAATTTATAAAAGAAGAAATACAGCCAATAAAGTGTGTTTATTTGTATTCAAGATAAAAAGACATTTAGAGTAAGTTATATGTTAATAGTTTGAAAATATTGAAAAATAAATTATTATAAATTAGGAGAAATGACCAACCTTATCCACAACTTTTGGGAGCACACATTGCTAAAGCTTTTGGGAAATTAATTTGCCAATGAATATACAGAACATTAAATATTCATACTCAATGATGAAATTTCTTTTTGAATTACTAATCTCAAAGTAATGAATTTTTTCAATGATCTATATGTAAATCTTCACCATGGTGTAGAGAGTGCTGAAATCTGAAACAACGCATTGTTCAACAACAAAGGAGTAAGACTAAATTATATCATATCCATATGATACTAAATTGAAGAACTACTCATGGCAAATTGTGAAGGTGAACATTACCTGAATTGGCTTCTCTACTTCTTTTCTTGACTTTCAAAAATATTTCCCCCTGCATCCATCAACTACTTTTTCTCTGTATATGAGTCATACATTCTGGTTTATTACATGCCTCACTTTTGTTGTTGAAAGATGCACATTTTAAATAACATGGCAACTCTGGAAATTAGATTCTTTCCTCTACCTCGGTGTTTCTTTTGTGTTATTATTGTTGTTGATTGTTGTTTATTTTGTTAACGTTTCTGAACTAATATTGTGAAGTTTCTGTTCTTTGTCATGTGTAGTCACTGAAGTCTCAGTTCAGGTTAGTGGTCAGATAAGTGGTTGAACAGAAACTCTCTAAATGAGGTCTTTTTTCTATGCTTTCAATACATCTTACCAGCAGAAACCAGTTTTTTATTTTATTTGTTCAGATTTCAGATGATTTCCTCTGTATTTTATTACAAGATGGCAGTTAAGGAGCACAACCTTTTTTGCCGCAACCACTCCCTATACAGCCCTGAAAAGAACTTCATTGCTAAAAAGAGCGTAGAAATATTGGACCAATAGCCAAAAACTGTGCCTCCCGCAACCAAGGCCTCAGATCCAGGGAAGAAATATGCAGCAGGGGCTGAAATGGCTCCAGTTCAGGGTTCTGGACAGTGGCAACCCTATACATGTGCCTCAGGAGCCCCCGTACCCAGCTTCCCAGAAACAACCACTGGGCATCCTAGATTTCCCCAGGGATACCAGCTACTTGTTTCCTTCTCTAACTATACCCTACTGCATCTAGGATAATCCTTTGGAAAGAAAACCATACCACTTCTCAATTTAGATTCTCTCTTAATTGTTTTCCAATACACTTAGCCAAAATCTCTACCAAAATCTAAAAGGCCTGCATGAACAATTCTCAAGTGCCTCTTGTTCCTACTTTACCACCTACTAATACCTCCTCACTCACTCTGTCTTCCCTAATTCTCCTTAATGCTCTTTTTAAAACAACCAAGACAGTACCTTTCTTAGTGCATTTTCACTTGCCATTCAGTAAGTTCAACACCCTCATACCACTGTGTTTTACAATGCTAACTCCTTTCATTCATTTATAATTAAAGTCAGGTGTAATATACTTTGAAATTTTTTTTATTAATAGGTAGATGACACTTTTCAGCAGTTACTTACTGTTTTGCAGGGTTTCATCTCCCGCTCCCTGCAAAGAATGCAGGATATGGTGAGTCCAAACGGAGCCATGGATAGGGGCCTCATACCACTATATTTTCGATGGCTGCTGGTCCAGACACAAAAGTAAACAACTGCCAGTATCCTAACGAGGGGTCTTCCTGCACCCTGTCTCGCTGGCGGCCAGGAGAGACACAGGAAGTAGGAGCAACACAATCCCCAATCTGCCAGCCTCTTATGTGTCAACCAACAAACCAGCCCCTTGCTAACTGCAATAAGCCCTTGCTAGCTTAGCCATGGCAGTTATATCAGTGGCTAATGGCTAACTGGTTACAGCTGATGGCCAACTAGTCACAGCTGATGGCCAACTAGTCACAGCTGATGGCCATCTACTACCAGAGCCAGTACCTTTCCACATGAGGTCAAGAGCCTGGAAACTATTCTCTGGGACTCTGTCCCCACACTTACAAACTGGGCTATTACCCTGTATGATTGACTTCAAGCACATACTGTTATTTAAAATTCTCCTGGTTACCGATTTGTTTTTTGTTTTTAGTTTTTTAACTTATCTAACTTCCCCATTCTAGAGTGTACATGGTTATTAAAGCAGAGAAAATGCTTTTACTCTACTACTAAATCATTTGAGTCTTGTTCATACTAAGTATTCAATGATTGTTGAATAAATGAATTTGACAAAGTTTATTTGAAAACTACATACTGGAAATATTAATTGTAGATCTAGTGATTTCATTCATATATTTATTTTCAATGTATTTATAGTTACATTTAAGAAAACACTATAGACTTATGTTGAAAAAGCTATGGAACCATAATGCCACACTGTGGGGACAGAGACCCAGAAAGCAGTTTCCAGGCTCTTGGCCTCACGCTAAAGGCTGCTGGCTCAGGTAGTAAATGGCCATCAACTGTGATTGGATCACCATCAGCTGTAACCAGTGAGCCACTGGCCACTAATATAACTGCTGTGGCTACACTAGCAAAAAATGGGGGCTAGCAAGAAGATGGTGGCTGAGCTGGCAAGCGTGGATTGCAGTTAGGATGGAGGGTTGTGGACAGTGTGGCTCCTGCTTCCTGTGTCTCCAACCCAGCTGCCATCAAAACTATAGTGGTATGACTCCCCTACCTATGGCTCCGTGGGTGTTCCTTTTGGGCCTCACCATATCCTGCGTTCTTATGTGGGGAGCAGAAGCAGAGACCCCGAAGGCCGCCCCACACAACACACACTCAAAATTGTTTTAACAAAATATCAAATCCAATAGTTTTGTAAATAAGAAATAGCTGTTATAGTGTGCAGAATATTTAGAAATTCCATAAATACAAGCAGATTGAATGAGATCCATAGGGACATATAACTAAATTAACCACAAAGTAGTCAATAATCACAAAAAACCTATTATGGAGATTAGAGTAGCTTCCACCCAAAGCATCTCTAGTTTTTAACTTTAGAAATCAGCAAAAGTATCTACTATACTATCTCAGTAAAATAAAAAATATGCATGAATGGAAAAAAATAGAACAAATAATGATAGTAGTGAGATGTGATTATAAAGTTGCTTTATTTCCCACTATATTTTGTACTTTAAAATGTTCATCTTTTATAATAATTTATTATTTAGAAATGTACTTATTAAGTGATGCTTTGTTTAAACTATTTAATTGACATAAAGCAAACAAAGGACCTCTTGAACATGGCCACTTCAACAATGTTAATAGTAAACTATGTCCATCAACTCTACCATTATATGGTATACATATATGGGGACAGAGCCCCAGAGAGCAGTTTCCAGGCTCTCGGCCTCACGTGAAAAGGAGCTAGCTCAGGTAATAAATGGCTATTAACTGTGATTGGCTGGCCATCAGCTGTGGCTAGTTGGCCATCAGCTGTAACCAGTGAGCCATTGGCCACTAATATAACTGCTGTGGCTACGCTAGCAGAAAATGGGGGCTAGCAAGAAGATGGTGTCTGAGCTAGCAAGAGTGGATTGCACAGAGGAGGATGCTGCCAGCGAGAATATAGTGATATGACTCCCCTACTTATGGCTCCGTGGGTGTTCCTTTTTGGCCTCACCATATCCTGCATTCTTATGTGGGGAGCGGGAGCAGAGACCCCGCAGGCCACCCCGCATGACAAATGGAGCAGCGAGCAGTGTCTCCCGCATGACAACATACTTCCAATAAAAGCCATGAGAATACACAATTTGAAGCCATGTGTCCTGCAATGTGAAACTCTTTAGCTGAGGCAGTATTATCCTCATAAACTAGATGTCACTCCCTATATCATGATCACAGGAACCTAAGAAAATTTAAGGATGTAGAAAACTGGTAAATTAAGTTATAGTTAACATTATATAGAATATGAATAGTTAATATTGAAAGACAAAAAAAGTTGTTTTTTATTAAACTGGTAAATAAAACCATAGTTAACATTATATAGAATATTATAAACTATCATAGAATTGTTAATACTACATAGGACATATGTAGTATTAACCATATTCTATCTATAATATAGATAATATTATACAAAAAAGATGGTTCTTTATTATATGTATTTATGAGAGACCAATCAAAGGTCAAATTTCATTTCTTTAAAAATGTACAACAAATGATTCATTTGTCCTTGGACTTTCAGCCACATTTGGCCAACAATAATAAAGATTTGGTAATATCATCAGTAAAAATAAAGCAGAAATTTAAATATTTTTTAAGGATTAGTAAAAAATAAACCTTCAAATACACTATTCCAAAACTCTTCCCAATTATTTTTTTTTACTATTTATGATGAGTGCATAAAAAAACAATGCAAAGTAAAAATATATTTTCATTCTTATTAACATAGAATGCAAATTATTATAGATTTAAGTATTAAAGAAAAACATTGTTGAATAAACTAAAAATTACTAGAATAAACAATAGTTAATTCTTCTTTCAAGTGACTTTTTGTTTGTCTTCCCAATAACCTAAAATTGATTACCCATCACTCAATTGTGTTTCAAGTTTCAAAGCTACTTTAAATTCCATTGTGGTATTGATAAAGAAGGAAAGTTAATTCTCCTGCCATTTAGTTATCTTTGAGCTTCAAAAATATAGATACAATGAAAAATCCAATGGATTTATTGAATTACTTTTTAAATATTATATCAATGATGACTCTAATTTAATTGTTATTAGCCAGACCAGAAAGTTCTTTATTAAGTTTAACTTACATTTAAATGCAATGACATAAATATAGCTCTTTATTCTAAGGGATATTTATGTATAATTCCACAGAAACTATAACACTTAAATGATATTTTAAAAATATATTTAAAAAATGTTTATTCTTGCCATTCTTTTAAAACATTTTATGTATGCCAATCTTTTAAAACATTAACAAAGAAGAAAATCCTGTCATGCAACAAAATGGATGAAACTAGAGGACATCATGCTAAGTGAAATAAACCTGAGAAAGACAAATACTGCACTATCTCCCTTATAAGTGAAATTTGAAAACAAAAACGTTGAACTCAGAAACAGAAAGTAGAACAGTGGTTGCCTGGCTGGGCCATGGGGGAATAGGGACATGGTATGAAAAGAAATAAACGTTCAGTTATAGGATGAATAAAGTGTGAAGATCAAATGTATAATATGGTGACTATCGTTGATAACACTATTGTATAATTAAAACTGGCTAAGAGAGTAGAACTTAAATATGTTCTTACCAAAAAAAACAAAAACAAAAAAGAGAGAGAGAGAAGTAAATATGTGAATATGTGAGGTGATGGGTGTGTTAATTAACTCAATGGGGGCAGGGAGAATCATTTCACAATATATTCACATATCAAATCATCACACTGTACAGCTTAAATAGTATCTTCAATTTTATTTGTCAATTATGCCTTGATAAAAATAAATAAATAAATAAATAAATAAATAAATAAATGATAACGCATAAATACATATAACATAAATACATTTTATATGTGTGCTTGGAGATCATATAACATAGCAGTTAATACCAGAGTATCTAAAATACTTTAAAATCAGGCCAGAGTTAAGAATCAGAGTATCTAAAATATTACTAGAAGCTGTATTTAAAAGAGCTATAGGTTCTCATGTTGAATCTAGAACCATGACTATTTGAATCCTGAATCTGCCACTTACTAGTTTGGTAATCTCAGGACATAGCTTAACCTCTTTATTTCCCATGTGTTTATTTATTTATTTTCAGTTGTAAAAGGAGGATGGTAACAATACCCATAGGATTATTTTTGAGAAATAATGAATTTATAGAAGTAAAATGACTACAAAATATAATGGCAAGTTTTCAAAAATGTTAGCTGTTTTTTATATTACTATTCTGTTACTATTTTATATTACTATTCTGTAAATTACAGAATAGCTTTTTTTTTTCCCAAAGCAACTAAAATAGCTTTGACTTTACAAATAGGTGGAGTATGTGAGTGTTTAGTGAAGGATTTGCAGCCAAGCATAACTACCTCATGATGTGTCTTGAAATTTTATCACAAAAACTTGTCTCTCTGAATTTGAAGTCTCTTTGCATTTCTATATCCTCTAATAACATGTCTTGGATGAAACAATCTAGGAAATTATTAGCTAATCCTTATGGAGAAGAACTGAACTAATTGAAATCCATTACATGTGCTAGAGGGGGACAGGCTTACTGGGAGCCTTGGTGACAATGACCCTGAAAAGTGAAAGGGAGCCAAAGACAAAGCTAATCTACTTTTCAATTTTGATTTGAACTTTATAAGATGGGTAGAGGTTTCCTAATATTGTATAATTTTTCAAGTGAGTCTGCAATTGTTCAAAGTACCAACAGCCCAAATTCATGTTGGGTTCTCTTTCAGTCATCATTAGTGACAGGTCCATAGGTGTAATTACATTTGTGAGTGCTAAGTGACTATTAGCAAATAATAATTTCATTAATTATCTGTCATCACTTGGTCACAGAATTTTTGACATGGATTTCTCTTCTCAGATAACAAAGGAGTTTACATTTGAGCAAAAGAATGATGAACAGGAGTGTTGGTACTACCGTGTTTCTCTGAAAATAAGACCAAGCTGGACAATCAACTCTAATGCATCTTTTGGAGCAAAAATTAATATAAGACCAGGTATTATATTATAGTATTATACTAATTATATTTTATCATATTATATCATATATCATGTAATATCATATATCATATAATGTCATATAATATCATATAGTATCATATAATACCATATTATATCATATATTATATTCCATTATATTATATTAAAGACCTGGTCTTATTTTATAATATTTTTTAATAAAATAAGATCTGGGTCTTATATTAATTTTTGCTCCAAAAGACGCATTAGAGCTCATTGTCCGGCTAGGTCTTATTTTCGGGGAAACACGGTAATAAAATACATAAATCTCACTAATTTACCTTGCCACTCTTAACATAGACCTACTTTAGGCATTGGATACCCTTACTGATATAATACATTTTAAGTATTTTTAAAATTATTTCTGAAGAAGGGTGTAGGTTTTCATATTTCTATAACTTTGAATTTGAGGTTGATTTGGCTAATTAGGCTTTGGTTAGTTTTTACAGTGTTGCATAGCTCATAAAGATGATTACTGATCTGACTGATTTTAAATAATATCTCAATATTTCCTTAGGCCACTGCTCAATTTTAGGCTATATTCGAATCCATTGTAACTTAAGATAAAAATTAGCCCAGCCTTCTAAAATTCCAAATAACTTTTCTTTAAAGTTGTGTAATTCATTATTTCAGTCAAAAGATAATTTTTTTCTGAAATTCCTTCAAGATGAGATAGACATTTGAATTCGGATTTGTTTTCCTTTGTTCTTCACTTGTCTGTGAAGAAACTTCATGTAAGAGATTCAGGTGTGGACATAAAACATAACTGTTAAAAAGCAAATATTTGAGCTTCATATAGGAGATATTTACATATTTTAAGTTGTTTCCATGGACATTTTATTTGAATATTATTTTCTAGGAGAAATAGGGGCATTCAAATCACAGAAGTTACAAAATAGAAATAAATGGAACATTTGAAATAAATATGTGTTTTCTATCCCAGCATATTCTATTAAAGAAAACATAACAAATACAAACTTCACAAAAAGAATAAATAGTCCCTACTTACTGTTAAAATTTCATTATTCACTAGAAAACAAATTTGTATAATAGGGCTTCGATTCTTAGAAATAAAGACACTACTCCAAAAGAAAAAAATGTTCATTTATTTTCCTGTGATTCAACTTGAACAGAGAAAAGACAAGGTAGAAAATGTCTTAAAGTAGAAAGTCACAGTGGAATATTCTTCTACACTCATTTTGATTCATTTTTCCTTTCCATGTTTTATAATTAAGCCTTGAGAGACAGCTTTAAAAAAATTGTTTTAACAGAACTAGTAGATTCAAGTGCACACTGAACCATATTCTCCCCCCACCATGAAGCCCAATGATTTTACCAGCTCTAATATTCAATGGCTATTACCTCAATTTAATTTGAATAATTTTTCATACTGGTATGTATAATAAAGGGTACAGAAACCTGTTTAAATGAGTATTTGATGAAATAAAGAGCTTTTAAAAGAGCAATAATCACTGTACATCTTCTTTAGAAATGGTCTGTTGGGTAATGGATCATTCTTAAAGAGAAGAACACGTTACCCAATGGTCAGTTGGTGGTTTAAATATGTTTCAACATGTAGCACGTTACAAATAGTGAGTTGAAAGAAGTGAAATCTAATCATATTTATTAACTAAATTTGTTTGCATGTGTTATAAGTTCTCAGTCACATGATATAACATGGCAATTAGTACACATATTACCCTTTTTCCCCCAAAATAAGACCTAGATGGACAATCAGCTCTAATGCATCTTTTGGAGCAAAAGTTAATATAAGACCCAGTCTATCATATATTATATCATATTATATTATATTGTATTATATTATATTATATTATATTATATTATATTATATTATATTATATTATATTATCTTAGACTGGATCTTATAGTAAAATAAGACCAAGTCTTATATTAATTTTTGCTCCAAAATACACATTACAGCTGATTGTCTGGCTAAGTCTTATTTTCAGGGAAGCATGGGTATGAGTTTCAATGCATTGTATCATAGAAACACATCACTAACAAAGTGAATGAAGCTGTTAAGAGAATAAAGGGACAAACCACAGATTGAGAATAAGTATTTGTGAATCTTACATTTGCTAAGGAACGCGTATCTAGAATATGTAAAGAACTCTCCAAGTCTATTAAAAAGAAGGCAAACAGCCTAACAAATAAATTGGCCAAACATTTGAACATATACTTCCCCTGCAAAATGAATTCTTGTTACATGCCACATATGGATGAATCTCAAAATAATTATAATGCATAAAATAAGGCAGACAAAAAAAATTGACTTATTATATGATTCCACTTATATTGAAATCTTGAAAATACAGACTCCTTCATGTTGCCAGAAATTCAATCAGTAGTTGCTCAAGGAAGGGAGTATTACAAAGAGGCATGATGAAACTTTTAAGGAGAGGAGGGATATGTGCACTATTTTTATGGTGATGATGATTTCACGGTTATACACCTGTGTCTAAATTTATCAAATTGAACAATTTAACATTTGAAGTTTTATTTTATGCAGGTTATATGTCAATAAACACCTAAAATGTTTTATAAATTCACATTTAAAATTTAGTAAGGTTTTGGGGGTAATTTCCAGAACTTATGAAATATATTTTGGAAATGCTGACTGAAATAAGGTCAAAACGTATTTTTTTGTTATTATTAGTTTCAGGTGTACAAAACAATGTAATAGCTAGACATTTATACCCTTCACAAAGTGATAATCCCTCCTCCCCCAATCTACTACCCCTCTGACATCATATATTATAGTTCCACTGACTCTATTCCTTATGCTGTACTCCACATCCTGTGACTATACGTGTGTGTGTGTATATATATATGTATATGTATACATATATATGTATACATATATGTATATATTTATATATGTGTACATATATAATTATAGTTGGCATTCATTATTGTTCAGCTTCAGCATCAGGTGTACAGCGCAGTGGTCAGACATCTACACCGTCCATGAAGTGGTCTCCCTAATAAGACAAGTGTCCATCAAATACCCTACAAAATCTTTACAACATTTTTTATTATATTTCCCAAACTGTCTTTCATATTCCTGTGGCAATCTTGTGATTACCAATTGCTTTCTATTCCCCTCACCTTCTCCCTCATAGCGTAATGGCTTTTCAGAGTTTATATATATGAATATGAATAGCAAATCTTTAAATGACTATTACTCAGACAATTTTCTAAACATTATTGAAATTATTTTTTATTGATGAAATATTTTACAGGACTAGCATTCTTGGAACATACTTTGGAAAACACTATGTAGTAATGACACCAAATGCTGCTAGTTGGCTTTACAGTGCCATATAGTAGCCAAAATGGACACCAAGAAATGGCCAACTTGTCATAAAAAATATAGGACCCTGTTCAATCATGTAGTGGGAAGGGAATTCCTACCTGACTAGAGATCACATTTATTTGCATTCTTTGCTTCTAATTGGAGTCATGTAGTTCCTGCAATTGGTATGTAAGCAGAAGTGATGTGTATCACATCCGTGCAAAAGTGGTTAAGGAGTATTCCTTCTCCATGTTTTCTTTCCCTATACATTGGATGAAAGAGAAGGTCTTTGGGACACTAGAAAATGATGAAATCTTTCTGAATTGTAAGTCTTAACTTCATTGAGAAATGAATTCTACATAAAATTTGGAGTTAATTAGTTATAGCTATCAATTTTACCATAAAGAATGTAATATTTTGGTGAATGAAAATATGTCGTACCCATTGCTCAACTTCTCTTAATACTTGGATAATTTTAGAAATGTGCTCCATCACCAAATACTGCAATGCAAAATATTTTTCACTCTATATATTTTATGTACCTTATTTTTCTCAGTATGCAGCATCACAATTTGAAAGATAGAAAATGCAACATGCATCTCTCAATGGGATTTTTTTTTTTTAGGCTTAAATTCAACCTAAATAATCCCCTTATTTATAGTTATCATATAAAGAGATTAAATTGAACTCAAATTCAGCTTGATATTTCTGTCATTATTTCTGACATTGATCTTACATCACATTGATCTTTCATCACATGCCCCCAAAGCTATCTGAACCAAGATGTACTTTTAAAACAACTACATTGTACAAGATATCCATTATAACATAATCCAATTAGAAAGATGAATGTTAATCTATGTTTTAAAACGGCCCTAAATGTTTCCCCAAATGGGATTTTTACTTTGCATTATGGAATTACTCAGTCCACCATTAGTACTACTTTGATAGCTTCGCCTTATCTTTTTTCCTATTATTGTTAGTAGACATAATGTTCATAGAAAACTTTGCAAATTACATATTAGCAATAATGCATAAATGTGCCATTCAAAAGATTCAGTTCTCATCCGAATAAACAATTTGAACTCTATGGCCAAATTTCTATTAATTTCCAAAGAAAACGCATTATATGTTTACTTTTGTTAAATGTAATATTGTCAGTTTGTATTCTGAAACCCAAACTAAGACACACATAGAGAAATGATAAAATTTTGAAAGGCAATATTTAAAAAAAAAATCATAGTTGTTTTAACAATCTCAGAGTTCAATTGTTAAAGAAGACATATAGGGTCCTAAGTGACAATGCTTAAAATCTGACACTTTTTGCATGAAAAACAAAACAAAACAAAACAAAACAAAACAAAACAATGCAGCAATAGTACTAAAGTAAGAAAATGCATCAGCCAAAGGCTGCTTTATAGCAAGGGATTCCGAGGCCACAGCTGAGCTCTAGTCACTGTCAACCTCCCTCTGTAAGGGCCACACTGGGATAAGATTCCCCTGTTGGATCAGAAATCACCACCAAGGGAAGGCAACACCTCAGAATTAAGAATCTCAACACGGAGTGTTTGATGTTTATCTAATGTGTATTGTTCAATCTCATCACACATTTTAATCCTAAATCTTCCAGTGAAAGATAGACTTGATAGGAAAACCTACATTCGCAATACATACATTTTCTTAAGTAGCCTCATTTACATTGTTCTCAGATCTTCACTTCTGTTTATTTCAACACAATCAAATTTCCAAAAGACAAAATCAGTACAACCTACAGAGAAAGCAGATAACTCTAACAGGTCTGTCTTCATGGTACATACATCATGTGCATATATTATTATAGGAAAACCAATTCAACCATATCACATACTTAAAAAAACTTCACTTCCCCGAGGGGTAAATTCCAGATTCCTTATGTTGGCAAATGACTACTTTCACAGTCAAAATCCAACCTGTTTTTCTATAAGTGCAAATTCTGATCCAAGCAAATAAAAATTGTCATTATTGTATTGTCAAACCTGTAATTTAGTGCAGACTTTTTAATCTTCATATACAGGCACACAGAGCGTTGTTCACCTCATGGATTCCTACTCACCCTTAAATAGCCATGTCTTATATCCCTTTGAGTCCTCCCTAAGTGTCCCAGCATTCTTAGGAGTACTTGGAATGTAGTCATTGCAGTTTACAACAAAATGAGCAAACAAAACTTATGTGGGTAGCAGTGGTTCTAAAAAGTTCATTATTCACTTAACCCGATTTAGGACCAAGAAATCTTCATTTTAAGCATGTGCTCCTGTTTTTCTATTGCTTTTTCTTGTTTTGTTTGTGTTTGTCCCCTTCATACTTTAAGAAACATTATTCTAAGTAGGGTTGCTTAAGAATTAGTATTTGAGTACTAAAACCTTAAGGGAAATTTAATGTAGTCATACGAGCTCTGACAAGTTCACGAACTCATCCTAGAAAAAGTGCTATATACTTCATTGCAGAATATTACTACAGTCACTTTCAAAGTACTCCCCCTGGGAAGCTATGCACTGATACTAAGAACTCTTTTTTGGAATGGCCATCAGATCTGTCTTCATATTACCCTTGATGTCCTGAACATCAACAAAATGGCTTCTTTTCAATATTTCCTTTATCTTCAGATAAAGAAAGAAGTCATTAGGGGCCAGATCAGGTGAGTAGGGAGGGTGTTCCAATACAGTTATTTGTTTACTGGCTAAAAACTCCCTCACAGACAGTGCTGTGTGAGCTGGTGCATTGTCGTGATGCAAGAGCCATGAATTGTTGGCGAAAAGTTCAAGTTGTCTAACTTTTTCATGAAGCTTTTTCCATACTTCCAAATAGTAAACTTGGTTAAGTGTTTGGCCAGGTTGGTACAAATTCATAATTAATAATTCCTCTGATATTAAAAAAGGTTAGCAACATCGTTGCAACAGTTCACGAACTTGTCAGCCCTCGTATATTCCAGAAAGCTAACCAATACAACATATGAAAGAAAATTTAATTAGGAATTTAAAAATGACTCTTAATATGTTAGGTGTACTGTTCACTACTAATAGATATTTTATAGTTTATTCTTAATTTGCTTATTAAAATAATATTTAATGAAGGATAAGTTATAGGCAAAATTCAGCAGTATTCATTTTTTAATTCCCCAATACAACAAAATTGTCAATCTGGCAAAAGAATTCCTTCTTTCCTGGTTTAATCTGGATGCGTCTCCTTTTCTTTCTTCAGGATGTGATGATCCTACCCTGTATTAGCCACTCTTTTGTAACATCTTTCACAGCTGGAAAGGAATTTACTTTGTCCTATTACACTACCAATTTTGTTTGCAATTTAGCTAAACTGAACGATCCTAGTTCATGTGAATGAATATATTTAAAATAAATAGAGTGGTTATCTGATTTGCACAAAAGTGAAGTGGTTATCTGATTTGTACAATAATATACCAGAATTTTTAAAGTTAAAATGTACATTTGATGACTTCTCACTCTTCATCTATATTATCTTTAATAATGATTTAATTGTTTAAAGTTCTCATTGGCACTATTATTTTAGCCTTGATTTAAAAATCTGTTACACATTTATTTTAGATACCCTTTTTTCATAATTTTAGAGAGGTTTTGTGATTGTCTTTTGGATTCCACTATTTCTTTTAATGTACACTTTTTTTCATTTCTCTCTGCATTAAATCATTGCTTATTTTTTATTTCCAGATGTTTTCTTATAATGTTATTTTCTCTGAGTTTATACCACTTGGAGTATACACAACACTTAAATCTGTGAGTTGCTAGTTAATATCTTACATCAGTTTTGAAAATTCCAGCCACTGTCTCTGTTGATCTCCCACAATAGTGCTACTCTGCCTAGATAAATCTACCTTTTTAAGTTTTTTGACAATGTCCAGGATCAGCAAATGTCCCCAGGAAAAAGTGTGCTTCACAGTGTCAGCTCACCACTCTATGATTCCACCTGTCTGGAAATTTAACTCCCGTCATCCTCTTTATTTTTGATGCCTATATTTTATTTTTCCAGTTTTTCTATTTCTCATGAGAGGAATATTTGTTTGCAGCAAATTGCTCCATTTTATCAAGAGCAAAATTTGAAGATTGTTTTTTAACTGTTAAATGGAAGTTACTGTGCTATGTTATATTCCCTGCATCAATTATTGTATCATAGGATAAGGCAAATCAGTAAAATAAATAACAAAATAGCAATACTATGTAGGTTCAGAAAGCAGAGATTAATCCTTACTTAAGGAAAAGCAAAGTTGACAAATTTGAAGTAATATTTGTTCCAGACTTTATAGATTTGGAAATATTTCAGTAAATTTAAAGTAACCACTCTAAGCAAAGAGAACAGAAGTAAAACCATAAAGTTAGACATATAGGGTATAAATTTAAAATATGGATTGGCTACAATAAAATAAAAATCTCTGAAATTTGGCGGTGCCAGTTGTGGAAGGATTACACTGGCACTGATATTTAATCATTTTAGAGAGATGAAGGTTTGCTGAACATTCTGTAATACTTCTTAAAATACTCAATACATTCTAAAGTTATTCTGTAAAAAATAGTCAGCCCGGAGTATTCAAATAGGTTAGGAAATGATTACAATATCCTTGATGTTCATTAAGGATGTATAGAGAATTAGAAAAAGTGAGAAATAGTCAATTGAACCTGTAGATAGAAGGAATTTAAATAGCTTATCCAAATAAGCTTATCTAAATAAGAAAGACAATCAATATTATGTTATTCAAAAATTTATAACTTGATATAGCAGATTAATGTCCCTCCAAAATGTGTTATTCCATCTATCTATGAAAATAGTGCATTGGCTGCCCACCTGCCTCAATACCATTTTTAATCTTCTTGCACATAGCTTTCTATGACCATTGGACAAGATCTATACACAGAATGTAAGGAGAAATGTTTCTTTAACTTTCTTGGTCTCTTGCTTAAAAGGAAATTGGCTGTTCTAAACTTTCGCTCTTTCTTGTTCCTATAAACTGAGCAGCCAACAGGATGGTGATCTCTGCTCAACCATGCAAAGAGAGAACCTACCCCCCACTCCAGCAGAATAATCATATGGTAGAGCTTTCCTACTAACATGGATCATCCATCTCCTGACTTCTATATGAGAGTAAAATAAAGTCGTGCCTGGTCTAAGCCAGAAGCTCTTTGTATAACAGCTTAACCTATACTCTAAAATACACAAGGGTGACTGTAGAGAAAGATGCTTCCACTATTAGCAATAGATAACAGGGAAAGTAGAGAAAGATGATACTTGGTAAGAGGAGGTGTGAAGATATGGAACCCACATCTCAATTGTGAATATTGGTTTTTATGTACATGCAAGAAAATCAAGTAAAACAGTTATGAGATGATTAATGAGAATGAGATAATTATGGAAAAAAACTGAAAAACTGTAAAATAGTATACAAATGGGAAGCCAAATTCAATAGGCACTAATTCTATATTGATACAAACAATTATTTTAAATTATAATAATTAATTGTATTGAGACTAATCACATAACCTGAGCAATAACAAGCAGAAAGAAAATTGTATACTGTTTTTCCAATTAATTAATAACATATTAATCATGCAATATTTTCATTTTCCTGTTCATTGGTTTCTTTGGTCTTCTTGAACCCAAAGGGGATTTTATTTAAAAACAGATTTTAGAAAAACATTTTATTATAAATGAGAAATAAAGAGTTTCTCTTTATATTCATAATTGATTTATCTTGTCATTTTATTAATATTTTCTATTATAGCACAATAAAAGTACCAGAAATATTAATTATCCTATCTCTAAAATATATTGTAAAGATAGATCTCTTTGTTTTATAAATATGTTTAAAAATCTGAAATTTATGAAAGGCCATCTCATAAAGTATATGCCAAATTTATGCTATTATAAAAAGCATATTACTTTCCAATAGGCAAAAGAGTACATTTTTCATGGGATATTATTTTAAAATTGTTGCATCTGTTCCTGAAAAAGCCATTTAGAAATTAAAGACACCAATGTCCTCCAACAGCACTGATGAATAGAATGAATTACTTGAGAATCATCCCAAAGGCCTGAAGATGAAAGCTCTTTCAAGAACGGTCTTTAAAATGCAAAATAAGGAGAAAGAAGGAAAAAAAATGGACCAATAATGTACCCCTCACCCCAAAAATCCACAATTAATATTGTAGTCTATTTCCTTCTAGTCCTTTTCCCATGCACAGAGACTTTTTTCTTTCAAAAAGATTCTTGAGATTATTCTACATACACCATTCAGTTGTTTTCTCCCTGACTTCACATTACCCTACAAGCATTTAACCATGCTGTTAATAACTCCTTATAAACATTCTAATAGCTGCACAATGTTCCAGTATATGAAAATACCGTAATTTACTGAACTATCTCTAATTTGAGAACATTTAGATTGTTTCTAACTTGTCATTACTGTCATATGAGTCTACAAGCAACCTGTGCACAGCAATTTTTTTCCCCTTAAATTTCGGGTTATTTCTATAGGATAAAGTCTGTGATATAAAATTCCTCAGTTAAAAGATACAGGTTTTAAAGACTTGATACTTATTTCCAAAAAGGATTGTATCAACTTATACACCCACTAATCTGGTGTAATTAGAGGGCTAATTTCACCATATTCTTGTCAACAGAGGGAAATAAAAACACTTTTCTATCTAAAAAAAAAAAAAAAAACAGTCTGCAAGATAAAAGCTTTATCATTATTATTATTTAAATAGAACTGCAGTGTTTATCTTGGAAAACACTGTCCAAGATATATACTAAATGTTAATGTATATTGAATATTAAACATATGGCTTGGTTATATTAATGTAAATTGGTTAGAAAAGTGAGAAAATATTAAGTGAATACCTTGAGGCAAAAATTATCTTTTTTACTCATTACATGCTCTTTGTGGTGAAAAAAACCTCACTCTCACTTTTTTTTCCCAATGCTTAAAAAAATTCAGTTACCAGAATACTATTTTTTAGAGTTCATCCAATTAATCATGCCTGGAGGAAATATTATACTAGAGCAGTTCTGTAATAAGGGACAGCTCTTCTCCAGAGATTGCAGTTTGCTTGGATGAGATCCCTGTAAGATGACTTTTATCTAAGGTATTGGACACTCAACCCTCCAGGAAATAATTATGGCAACCCTAAGAGAAAGAGAGAGTGGAAAATTATACAGGTCAATGGCAGACTGGGGACAGATCATATTATTGTTAAGATTTACTCTAACTTAAAATATTTTAGCATTCATTGAAAAATAAATAAGAAACTTCCTCAAACTTCCTACCTACTTTTCTCAACTTTTGCCAACACCTTAGTGTTTCTGTTATAGAAATGATAAAGTTGATAGCTGAACGGAGCCTAACAGGTCACATCATATTAATTTGCTTTTTCAAATTGTGTTGCCTTGAGGTACAAAGATGTACATTAACATTTAGCAAAATTGTTTAAGGAATTTAGTTCTACCTGTAATTAATTGGTACATAGCATATGATGAAATACTACAGATGAAGAAATTAATTGGCAGTTAGATACATTGTTATTCTCTAGGAAGACAAAATCTTTTTTTATTTAGGTTATTCTATTTTTTATAGTGTAAGTATTGCTACCTCAGCTTTTCTTTTCATTTCCATTTTCATGAAATATATTTCTCTATTCCTTTACTTTTAGTCTGTTTTTCTATTTCAATTTGAAGTGTCTCGTAAGCAGCATATGTAAGGGTCTTGTTTTTTTATCCATTCAGCCATCCTATGTCTATTATGTGCCTTTTGATTGAAGCACTAAATCCATTTACATTGACAGTAATTGTTGATAGATATGTAGTTATTGACAATTTATTATTTATATTTTGTACTTTTTTTCTTCTGAAATAAGTCCCTTTAACATTTCTTGTAATACTTATACTAGACAAAATAGAATTTAAAACAAAGACTATAACAATAGACAAAGAAGGACCCAGTTATTCTACTTCTGGGTATTTATTTATCCAAAGAAACTAAAAATAGTACTTTGAAGGGAAGGATTAATAGGCAGAGTGCAGAGAATTTTTAGGGCAGTAAAAATGTTCTGTATGATACTATAATGAAGAATACATGTCATTATATTTTTTTCCAAACCATAGAATGTGCACCATCAAGAGTAATTATAATGCAAACAATAGACTTTGGGTGATTATGACGTGTCAATGTAGGGTCATCAATTGCAACAAGTGTACCACTCCAGTGGGGATGTTGATAAGGGGGGAGGTTTGCATGTGTGGGGGCAGGGGTTATATAGGAAAACCTATGCCTTCCTTTCAATTTTGCTGTGATCTAAAACCACTCTAAAGAAAAGTCACTTACAAAATTAAAAGGATCCATGTGTAGTTTAAACAGAAATATATCTGAAGGAATAATTATCAAAATCACAGTAGCTGTATATGGAAACTGGGATTATGGAACATATAAAAATGCATATACATGTGTGTTTATAAAGTATATATGTATTATATTTGTGTGTATATATGTATATGTATATGTGTATATGATTTTTACATTTTACAATAAAAAAACGGCCAAGGTATGTTTCTTTCTAGAAAGAAAACTACCAATGTTAATTTAAAAGAAAGAATCCCTGTAGCCAGTTACCTTAAAAAACTGTGAGAAATAAAATACTTATAGCCAAAGTCAAAAATTTAAGATATTGAATCAATATACAATGAATAAATATAATATACTTACCCTCAAGAAACATTTCATTATGATATGCAATTCCAGGTACTGACAGGTTTATCCATGTCATCTCCTCTATCACACAATGTGTAGGATTATCAGATCTCATGGTAGCCTATTGTATCTTAAAGTCCACATTATTTGTTATATTGAGAAATTTATTTATTATCCACAGTATATTTATTAGATTGCTGTATACAAATAATACACATTTTTGTTAATATTCCAAATTTGTATTTTAAAACTTGTGGAAGACTTCTTTCCTCTTTGATCTTGAATTATTTACATTTCAAAGAATGGTTTTGATTGCAATGATTGATTATACATAAATTTTAAGATAACTCAACTATGTGCACTCTTCATTTGAAATAAAGATGTCTTGGCCATTTAAATATTAATAGGAATGACATTTAATTACATAATTTTTCTTTGTTGCTTAGGTTTTACAAACCGGTTTGTAAATGATGAATGTGAAATGATGAATATTAACATTCTCATGTATTTCATCTCATTTTCCTCTCTAACAGGAAGAGCTGCAATGCTATGATTTCATCAATGTCTTTTATGGACACTTAAGTACAGGTCACTGGATAATTACTAACATGACACTGTGGCACCATTATGATTATAAATTTGTGTAGTATCTTCAACTATTCTGAATACAGTTAAGTAAAATCCTTGTTAATTAACATAGACACATATAGAACTATGTGAGTTGTGAAGACAAGTGGGTTCCAGACTTGCAGTCTTATTAGATCAAGAATTGGTATTCACAAAATAGTAAAGGGGATGTGAAATACAGTATGGGGAATATGATCAATAATGTTGTAAAGACTATATAGGCTCTCAGATGGGTACTGGACTTCTTGGGGGGATTATTTCATAGATTATATAAATGTCTAACCACTGTGCTGTACACCTGAAACTAGTATAAACTAATATTGAATGTCAGCTATAATTAAATATATATATTTAATTATATATAGTCATTATATATTCAAATTAATAAATATATATGTATATATGAATTATATATTATATATACATTTAATTATACTACACACACACACACATATATATATATATATATATATATATATATATATATATATGTAGTCACGGGAGGTAAAGTACAGCATAGGGAATATAGTCAATGGTACTATAATAATCATGTACAATGTCAGAGGGGTAATAGACTTGAGGGGGTTATCACTTTGTGAGGGGTATAAATGTCTGATCATTATGTTGTTCTGTACACCTGAAAGTAATAATAAAATTAAATTAAAAAATAATTCTTCCGAATGTAACATCACTAAATGTCCTCATGGTTATAATCTCTAATGTACAGTGCAGCTGAACACTATAGGACAGAATCTATATTTGAAAAGAATCAAGTACCCTTCCCTTGGAATGGAGAGAAGACAGCAGGATTGAAACTCCCATTGCAGACATAATGTCTGCATCCTCTGGTCTTTTTCTCGAAGTGCAAAATGGCATGTTTAAATCTTTAGCTAACTCCTTCCAGTGTGTCAATTTGGTAACTGTGAAAGCTTCTCAGAAAGAGCTGTATACCAAAAAGGTCCCCAATACATATGTGCTAATAAAGAGGAAAAAAAAATGCTCATTAATGATTTATTAACCCATTGCCTTATAATAGAATTTTAGAAGCATCATTGAAATAACACTGGAAACAATTTATTCATATTTTAAAATTAGCTTTATTTTAGAGAGAATTAAATTGTGTTAAATACATTAAAGTTATTCCTTGTCATTTCCAAATCATTGATCTTTTAAAATTGTATGTGAATGGAAATCATGGTCATATTATGTTTGAAAAGCAACACTTGCTAGCTATTGCAGAGATAAATATGCACAAAAAAAATCAGGATGATTTATTTAAAATTCAAATAATAATTTATTCAAGAAGTCAATGATTTCCATTTAATATATATAGATGCATATGTAACACTTAAAGTTTTGTTTTGTACTACATTGATATTTATCTATATGTCCAGGTAAATTAAGTTGTAATGTGCAATAATTTCTAGTTTTCCCTGAATCAAAAGCATTTTATAATTATTAAGAAAAGAGAAAAAGTAAAGTTTGGTATCTATTAAAGGAATTCTATCAGGAATATAGGCTAAAAGAGAAAGAGATCGATTGCAAACTGAAGATTAAAAAATTTCAATGTGATGTCAGTAAAATATTAAGGGATCATCTTATTTGACAGTTATATACTATTAGTATTATTTCTTTACTTGGAGATTATAAACTCATGCAGAGGAAAAACAAAAGAACACTATACTATGTTTAAGCCACAAAAGAAATCTAGAAAAAGCAGAGACAAAGCACTAAAAAGCCTTGGAATTCTGAATTGTATGTCATAATTGTTCATGGGACTTCCACTCTTGATAGGGGCATGAAGCTCCTGTTGGATGGACCCTCATGTACACAACATCTATAAACTCTGGGCAAAATATACACACAAATAAAAACTACTTGAAGGTACAGGAAAGCATGAAAAATCATACAGTTATCAGAAGGTAGTAAGCATTTGAGAGGAAATGGTTTTGAGTTAGATCGGGTTTAATGCGTTTAGCCTGGGGAAGTCATTGACTACACAGGGTAGTTAGAACTCTGATATAAAAACACATGATCTTTATGCCCTGAAGAAATAGTGGACAGCTTGGGGGAATCACATCTAATATAAATAAAAAAGGGCACAAGAACAGTGACAGCAAGATAATTGTCCTTTTTTTTTTTTTTTTTTTTTTTTTTTGTATAAACTCTAGATAAATATCTGGACATGCAAGCCCATGACAGAATCTAAGCATCTCAGCTACTAAGCAGAAAGAACTGAGATTTTAGATGCTATCAAAGAGACAGAGTTTACACTTTGAATCCAACAAAGATAGTAATTTTCTAAAATAACAATAACCCAAATAAAAAAGTTTCAGAAACTAAAATCTCTGCAACATAACAAAACATTCTCAATCTCCAGGATATTATCAACAATTACTCTTCAAATAAAGAAACATGAAAATATGACACAATCTCAGGAGAAAATTCATTAACAGAGACTGATTCTCAGATAATATAGATGTTGTAATTAGCTGACAGGAATTTTAAAATACTTTTTATAATGTAGCTCGATGAAGTAATGAAAAATGTTTATAATAAGTGAAAACATTAAATATCAACAGAGAAATAGGAACTGTAAAAAAGAAGCAGAATTTCTGGAACTAAAAATTATGATCTAAAACAAAGTTTCTATATGATCAGTTATAATAAAAATGGTCCCTTGCATGCTGTAAACAGCTTATTCATAGAAGTGAAGATGTGTCATATTGCATTCAACCCTCCTTGATATTCTCACAGTGCTAAAGTGTTTATGCAGTGCCTCAGTAATAGCATTTGCCATTGGGGCTTAGTCAACGAATCCTTTAAAATGAAATTTATTATGAATAGTAGAGAATAAAGAGTTGTCTGTTCTGGGAGATATCCAAAGCTAATTATACATCCATATTGATTCTAAATGGAAACATTTATGTAGAGCTACCCATTTGCCCTTGGAATTGTACTGGTTTGGTTAAATATTGCATGTTCTAACATTCAAACTCTTTGTGAAATTGATACGCATTTTCAGGAGATAGAGTAAGCACCCTAAAATGTTCAACGCTTATGTAAGTAGATGGCTCTTTTTTGAAATGGCCTTTATGGAGGCATTCATTTGAAAATGAGGACCAGGCTATCTTCTCTAAAAAGCTTCTGTACAGAAAGAGAAACAATTTAAAAAAAAAAAAAGAAAGAAAGAAAGAGAGAAAGGAAAAGCAACCTACTGAATGGGAGAAAACATTTGGCAACCATATATTGGATAAGGTGTTAATATCCAAAATATATAAAGAACTCATAAAACTCAGTACCAAAAAAGACGCAATAAAAGATGAGCAGAAGAACTAGATATTTTCCAAGGAAAAATCCAAATGACCAGTAAGTACATGAAAAGATGCTCAGCATCACTAATCATCAAGGAAACATCAAACAAAAACCACAATAAGATATCACCTCATACCACTTAGAATGGCTATTATAAAAAAGATAACAAATAACTACTGTTGACAACAATGTGGAGATAAAGGAACATTTCTTCACTCTTGGTGGGAATGTAAATTGGTTCAGCCATATGGAAAACAGTGTGGAGATTCCTCAAAAAAATTGAAAATAGAACTAACACAGGATCCAGTAATTCTCATTGATCTTTATCCTAAAATGCTACGTAGGAAAGACCTTAGGGTGATACCAACTTCTGGTATGCATGCCCTTTCATAACCTCTTTCTCTTGAATGTATGTGGGATCTGTGGTTTGCTTCTCACCAAGAGATACAGCAAAGGTGATGGAAGGGTACTCCCATGATTATGCTAAATATGTAAGTTATAAGTATAGCATATGTAAATATGCTATATTGATAGCAGATTCATTATAGAGACTTTCTCCCTTGTCAGCTTTGCACAAGCAATCTGCCCTGTCAAAAGAGTGACTAGAGAGAAGGCTAATGGCAAAAAAACACAAAGGTGGTCTCTAATTGCTGAGGGTAGTTGCAGAAAGCAGTCTACAGCCTCAAGCCAGCAAGAAACCAGTGCCCTTACCCTACAGCTATAAGGAAATTAATTTTCCCAACAATTCAAGTGAGCTTGAAAGTAGATCATTTCCTAGTCAAGCCTCTAGATGACAGACAGACATGAGACTGTAAGCAATGGACTGAGCCAATTCATGCCCAGACTCATCACCCACAGAAACTACGAGATAATATATTGCCTTAGGGCAGCATTTGTATAATTTGTAAGGCAACAACAGAAAACCAATGCAAATCATTGTTTCTCACACATTTGTATTATTCAATACTTCCCTCGGTATTTTTCAATTTCTATGTATTTCACTCTCTATTTTCCTATCTGCCTGTATAAGCAAATGTAAATTTTCATGGACTTAAATCAGGTTATTTCAATGAAATATTTCATTTACACTAAATTTATTTTATAAAGATATCGATGCATGATTTTTATGCTTTCACTTTTCAAATAATTTCCCCAACATGGTAAAACAGCATGACTTCCTATCTCAATACCACCTCCACTCACCTGTAGATGTAGATAACTTTCTGCTCTGCTGATCAGACTTCTAAAGTAATCTAATTTTCTGCTTTGGTGAATAAGTGAACTAAACAAAATCTCTCCTTCAGAGACAAGCTTAAAAAAGCGGAATTCCTGATCAACATAATCAAAGGTTCCCAACCCAAGGGGGTGGGAAGCACATTTTCAGATTTATTCATTCTATTCATGTCACTTTTCCTAACAATTTATTATAAAAAGTGACAATGGCAGAAATAACTTTTGAAAATATCCCTTTTTATATCTTGCATTAAAATCTACCTGAAATAATGAGACCTCAAAATTTGTCACTTTTAAAAGCATTGATTATAGTCAAAGTTTTTTTTTTTAATTTCTGATCTAGAAAATATAGCACATTAAAAATAAGTACAAATGCATTAATTCAACAAATGTATGTAGGTACATAGAATGATCTAGGAAATATGAACAGGACCTAGTTATCACCCTAAGGGAGAAAAACCATGACACAATTAGGACAAAATATGCACCAAAAGTAGATGGCTCAAAGCAGCTATTAACAAAATTTTATTAAATTTCAAAGATTAAAATAAATCTAATTATAAAAAAAGTTATAAAAACAGTGGTAATGAAAATGCTGTCAGAGAAACAAAATATATGATTACACTCTAAGTAACTGTGAAAAAAGTTTTTGAATTTAAGAACCATCTTACCTGTTTTCATAAGTTATACATATATATGTATGTATATATATATGTGTGTGTATATATATATATACATATATATATATATACATATATATATATATATATAATTTATAACAAACCTTAATTATGAGTGTAATTGTGTGAATGTTTTAATTTTAGGCAATAGGTTTGCAATATACAAGTGTTGATTTTTTTTTTTAAACTTCTATTTAGTTTTAAGTGTATTTTTCCAGGACCCATCATCTCTAAGTCAAGTAGTTATTTCAGTCTAGTTTTTGAGGACACAGCTCACACTGGCCCATGCGGGGATCAAACCGGTAACCCTGGTGTTATGAGCATCATGCTCTAAACAACTGAGCTAACCAGCCACCCCACAACTGTTGATTTTTTTTAAATAATCAAATTGTTTGAATGACAATAACAATGTAAATCATTTTTACTAAATTGCCAAAACACAGTTTAAAAAATTACCTTGATATCATGGAGAGGCATATATGGTTGATATTTTCTGTGTAGTAACAAAATATCAGTTTTATAGGAAGTTCTGACAATTAAGTTCATTAACTTGTTGCAACAATGTTGCTAACCTTTTTTGATATCAGAGGGATTATTCATTATGAATTTGTACCAACCTGGACAAACAACCAAATTTACTATTTGGAAGTGCTGAAAAGGCTGCATGAAAAAGTTAGACAGAAACGACCTGAACAAATTTTCAGTAACAATTCATGGCTCTTGCATCACAACAATGTACCTACTCACACGGCATTGTCTGTGAGGGAGTTTTTAGCCAGAGAACAAATAACTGTATTGGAACACCCTCCCTACTCACCTGATCTGGCCCCCAATGACTTCTTTCTTTACCCAAAGATAAAGGAAATATTAAAAGGATGACATTTTGTTGACATTCAGTTCATCAAGGGTAATAGGATGACATCTCTGATGGCCATTCCAGAAAAAGAGTTCCAAAATAGCTTTGAAAGGTGGACTAGGCACTGGCATCAGTGCATAGCTTCCCAAGGGGAGTACTTCAATGGTGACTGTGGTGATATTCAGCAATAAGGTTTGTAGCACTTTTTCTAGAATGAGTTCATGAACTTAATTGTCTGACCTCATATATCAATATCCAGCATCCATTTTGACTGATAATAAGTCCCTATTACTAATTCACAAGTATTTATTCAACTTTATATATGCTTATTGATTAAAATTACTTGTTTGCTTGATCTTTCTTTGTTTCCAATATAGTTTACTATAACTATGATTTATTTTGATGTTAACTAATATTGGGCAGACTATTCAGAAAAAATTACTTTAAATTAAATTCATATGAGCAAAAATTCCCATCCTTTTAGGCTTTCCAGTTTTTAGTACTATAATTTGGTTCTATTAAAAAAGGAAAGCGTCCTTAATTATAAATTATTGTATTACATAATATTTATTTTTTTAGATAGAATTGCCTTCCACCCCTTCCAAACACACATACATGTATTGCACAAATATCTTTTAACATTCAGTGATTTTTTTACCTTATTTATCAAGTACCTGGGTGTTTGTGTGCCTGTATATAACAATTAAATTGGCATCTTGATAACTTAAAATATTCAAATCAAAACTTAAATATTTTTATTCTATTACTTTTATTTATTTTATTAATTAAAATTTATTGGGGTAACAATGGTCAACAAATCTCCACAGGTTTCAAGTGTGCAATTCTGTAATACATCATCTATATATTGCATTATGTGTTCACCTTCCATCACCATATATCTGATCCCCTTTATCTTCTTCTACCGTCCCTCCTCCTTCCTTAACCTCTGGTACCTACTAAATTGTTGTCTGTTTATGAGTTTTTGTTTCTTTATTTACTTGATGTGTTCCTTTGTTGCATTCAGTTTTACATTTCACATATGAGTGAAGTCATATGGTTCTCACCTTTTTCTGTCTGACTTATTTTACTTAGCATAATAATCTCCAGATCCAACCATATTATCGCAAATGGCACTATTTCATCTTTTCTTATGGCAGAGTAGTGTTTCACTGTGTATACATATATACCACATCTTCTTTATCCAATCATCTGTCGAAGGACACCTTGGCTTCCATGTCTTGGCCACAATAAATAATGCTGCAATGAACATCGGAGTACATATATTTTAGGGATAAATGTTTTCAGATTTTTTGGGTAGATACGCAGGAGAGGAATTGTTGGGTCATATGGTAATTCTATTAATTTTTTGAGCAAGCTCCATACTCTTTATAGTAGGAAACTTAAGTTTTCCTTTCTTCCTTTCTTAAAATGTGTATACATTTTTGAAGATATATATATATATATATATATATATATATATATATATATATATATATACATATATATATATACATACGTATATATATTCCTAACAAGTCAAGGGCTGGACCCATGACTCTTCTATGCCTTTTTTATTCCAAGTTTTGGGAAGTGAAGACCCATAGTAGCTATCCTTTATCTGTCCCATCATTGTACATAAGATGCTTGGGGGCAGATAACTTTTAAAAGGATTATATTCAGGGAGCTGCATTTGAGGAGATTCATCTGCACTGAGAGATCCCAGATAAGATGAGAGTTAGGAATTTTGGTGGAGTTAATGAGTGTATTTTCAATGTGAGATGGTTTTTAATTATTGCGGCCAGATGGAGGACCCTTTCAGACTGTATTTTCCAAAAATAGCATACCAATATATATTCCATCACATATTATCATCCTACAATATGATGTTGACATTTTTCCACCAAGAGAGGAGATACAAGTGTACTCCCCTTGAACTTTGGTGGACTTTTACAATGACTTTGACAAATAAACATGGCTGACACATGTCTAAATGCTTTACAAGTATAAGTCATAAAATATGATGGGGCCTTTCTTGAGACACATGTCCTGAGTGTCCTGAGATGACATATAAGAAATGAGTACTTTGAAGACACCATGCTGAAGATAACACTTTGAGAGACCACATCGAGATGGAAAGAGGTGGCTGAGGAGCAACAGCTATGTTAGGCCCCAGCTCTTTGAAATTCCTGGATCAATTGTTAGACATGTGAGTGTAGTTGCCTTCAAATATTCCAACCCCACACTTTGAGACCTTGAACTGAGGCACTAGACATTGTAAAGTAGAGACGAGCCATTCTTACTGTGTCAAGTCAAAATTTCTAATTCACAAACTCATGACATAATGTGCTGTACTATATAACTACATTTTGGGGTTAGATGTTACAAAGAATGCCAATTATTTTAAGCATATATCTATAATAAATATAATACAACTATTTGTTAAATTTAAATAAAAAATCAGGGGAATATTTGGTACTAAATTAGCAATTAGGAGACACAGTTACAGTATGGGCACTATCACTAAGACAAGGCATTTAATTTGGAAGATTTTGCTGTCTTTTTTGTAAAAGAAAATGAACTAAATGACAGCTAATTCCTAGAGCCCTCCCTTTCTATAATAGATGTTTTTTTAATATGAAGCATTTAAATTTTTTCTAAGTTTAACATTGTACATAGCCAATTATGGACCAAGACAGTGCAAAATATAAATATTATTTGGTAAGAACCTGTGGTTGCCAAAGGAGAAGTAATTGATTTACAATTATGTCACGTGCCAACTATATAAAAATCCCTTAGGTAAATTTATTTTAAATAAAATCACAATTATATAATTAAAGAACTTGTTTCAGTTATAGAGAACCCAAAGACCATGTTTATATCCATATCCCTAGCAAGAACGGACATTTTAATACTCTGTTAAGATTCTTCAGAATACCCAGATAAATACTAGTTTACATCATTTATGTGACTTATGCAAGGAAGAAAAACTAGGCTTGGCTTCAATAGAGGTCTTTTTCCAAATTGGTAGAAAAGCATTCTGGAAAGCCATTCTATACAATGAATCTATGTGGTTCAATATGAGTGACAGATTGTTAGAATGGAAAGAGATTTTCAATAACATTCATGGTATTTTATTTAAACATCTACAAATTTAGCCACCATGTGATAATAGCACCTTTCATTGATGAATAACCAAACTTTGCCTTTTAGTAGTGGAAGGAATGTAATTGGCAAATTATTGACAGGGATTCCTTTATAGAATTTTTTGGGGAAAGCACACGAGTTTGCAACAGAAAGATGAGTATAAAAAATTGGAGGGGATAGAGCAAAGAGAAATACTTTGTTTTTCAACATAATATTTTGTTTTCATTCCGAAGTTTTCCTGGGAATTTTTTTCTAGATAACAGTAGGTTTGATTAAACATAGTTATTAGAAACATTTTTCAACTGATGTCAAATAATTTATCATGTAGTTCAACTGATGATTATTAAATACCATATAGATAAACATTCTCTGAGCCTCAAGTCAAAGCTAATTATTTAATAAGTATATATGCATGCATATGGAGAAAATTGAATATAATAATTGAAATTAGTATTTTATTGTTGATATGACGGTATTTCTTTTTCTTGTCCATGAGATACCAGCTATTTCTATCCTTGAAATATCTGTAATTACTATACATTTCATAAAACTCTTCTAAGTACTTGACATGAAATAGGTAAATAGGTAAAGCATTTTGTTTAAAATACTTCCATTATTCTAGAGCAGATGCATGGCTCTTCATACTGTATACTTAGAGCTGCAGAGAATAAAATGATTGAACTACCTATTTCAGATGTCTTTAATAGTTTTGCTTATCTGAAACATATTAGTCAATCATAGACACTCTTTTCCACTTAGCTTGAATAGTCTTCACATATTTCTCAATACACCAACCTGGGCAATTGCTATCAATCTATCCAAGCTAGCACTGGAAATGAAATATATTTCTCCATCCCGAGGCTAGAGCAGCAAACCCACAATAACAGCTACTATCTGAATTAGCAACACAGATACAAGACATACTGCGAAAGGGCATCAGAGTGCAAATCTAGTAGCCTGTCTACTTCTTAAAATGAATGATTCAATAGATGGATTGTTTGAGTTCTGGGAGTATATTGCTATCATTTTTATTACAAGTTCTTTCTTTCTCAGGGAACATAGTAGGATTGTAATTTCCTGCTTCTTCTGAAGTTGGTCGTGAACATATGACTTGTTTTTGCCAATGAAATATAAGCAAAAGTGGTATATATATCTGAGCAACTAAATCCCCACACTATCAATCTAGAATTATTTGTTGAGATGAATCCTACATCAGCATGAGTCTAGAGTGACTATCATGAGAAGAATTGCCCCTGCCACCATACCTTGCATGGGGTAGAAGAGAAACAAAAACTTATTTTATTCCATTGAGACTGGGAATCATTTGTTAAGAAAAATAACTTTGTACCAAGTCTATCATAACTAATTCAGAAACTGGTACCGAGAAGTGCATTGCTGCCATTACAAACAGTAACAATTATTATAACTAAAAGACATGTCTTTGATTTAAGGGGTGGGCAGTTAGTGGTTTGTGAGCTACTGTCAGAGAATGGAAAGATGGCACTTCAGAATACCCAGCGGAAAAATGATTAAAGTGTCACCCATAGTAACTTTTGAGATAAAATGTGTAGTTTAGTGTATTCACCAAATGTGTTAATCTGTAATGCATACGCTAAATGAAAGAAGCTCATATATAAAAGCACATTTTATATGATTACATTATGTCAATCAGGAAAAGGTAAAACTATACATACATTTAAAAGATCAGTGGTTTTCACAGGTTGAAGTTTGGAAGGAGGGTAGAAAAAGTGGAGGAAAGGGGATAGTTTTAGGATAGTGAAACTACAGCAGTACGCATTTGTCAAAAACAATAGAACTTATAACACATAGAATGAACTTGAATACATGCAATTAAAAAAATCATTTGGAAGGTCAGGAAGTCTCAGAGTGGAATGCAGAATGTGACAAAGTAGTCAAGCTGTATTAGAAATACAGGCAACAACCACACTGAAGGAGTGTGGGGGGGGGGAAGACACGGAGCTAAATATCTTCAGAAATAGGTAAAGCCTCTCAGGCCATAGGCAAAGAAAAACTATGGAAGTTTGTATTCTAGATAATTAAGTTATTTCCCATTGGGTAAAGGCTAAAAATTCTGAAACTACTATGCATTTATACTAGAATTAAACAATTAAGGAAACAGATGGTACATTATGAAAGCCATGTTTCACAATGGATCTAGAAAGATCCATGTTGTAATAGATTAGATTGGATGCATCGATACAAATTTACGTTTAGCTTAACATAGAGGAAGAGATTACACATAGAACTGTTTGTACATATGTGTATACACACAGATGTAGACATGTACAGTGGAACCTCGGTTTTCTAACGTAATCCATTCCGGAAGACCATTCAAGTTCTGAAATGTTTGAAAACAGCCGACAGCTAGGCCTCAGGATCTTGCACTCAGCGGAAGCCACGTGACATGTTCGACTTCCGAGGAGTGTTCGAAAACCGAAGCATTTACTTCCGTGTTTACAGCGTCTATAAACCGAATGCTCGTCAATGGAGATGTTCGAAAACTGAGGTACTACTGTGTATAATTTCCTTGCCCTGTCAATTGAGTGGCTTACAAACAATGGCACTTCAGTAGAAGCAACCATTTCCAGTAGCAACCATTTCTTGGTCTCTGATACTATTTTCCAATAAAAGGAACCAGAGAGGGTGTTGAACACACAATGGATGTATAGATGATGTATTACAGAATTGTACACCTGAAATCTATGTAACTTTACTAACCATTGTCACCCAATAAACTTTAATTACAAAAAAACAACAACAACAAGGAACTGGAGCTCCTTGGAGAAATGGTGATTCTAGGACAGGGACTGGAAATATACAAGTTTAGCCTGCAGCATCTTGTAGTGACTGAAAGCAAGTACTGAAAAACATAACAAAGAAATGCAATAAAATAGATGAAAAAATATCAAAGGGATCCAAGAGTCAACTGAAAGAACTGCAAAAGCCAAAGCTGGAATACTATTAACATATTAACAAGGAAATAAATAATGCTGTATTGAATTATAACCCAAAATATGAAATATCCATTAGTCCATATTCATTAAACAAATAATTGAATAAATAAATGAATAAATAAATGAGGAGGAGGAAAAAAATCTCCCATGCAGAATTCCAGATAATTTATGTATAGATAGACTGCTCTTAAGGATGTGAAGCATAACTCCCTACTTCGTAAGTGTGGGATACACAGTCACTCCCTTTGAAAGAGAACAACATGGGAACAGGAATGAAAAGTGTAGAAACCTGACCAACAGTGATAAGTCATATTAATAATATAAAACCTTGATATTATTTGATGAAAATGTCACTTTATCTTCTTCCCAAAACCTCAACCTCATCTAACCATGAGAAAATTATCAAACAAGTTTCAACTGAGGGAGATTCTGTTAAATACCAATGACTCATGCTCTGCAAAACTGACAAGATTATCAAAACCAAGGAAAGACTGAAACTGTCGAACTCATGGGGAAAGTTACAAAGACATGACTACAAAATATAATGTGGTATGCTGAATTCTGGGAGAGAAAAAAATGACATAAATAAAAACTAAAGAAATTGGAATATAGCATGGACGTTAGTTAACACTAATATATTGGCTATTTAATTAAACAAACATGCCATATTAATGTTAGATGAATGCATATAATGTAGATTAATAATAAGAGAAATTTGGTATGAGATATATGGGAACAACCTGTACTATTTTTTTTTAAATTAAAGTTTATTGGGATGACAATTGTTAGCAAAATTACATCGATTTCAGGTGTGCAATTCTGTATTACATCATCTATAAATCCCATTGTGTGTTCACCACCCAGAGTCAGTTCTCCTTCCATCACCATATATTTGATCCCCATTACCCTGATCTCCCAACCCCCTTCCTCCTTACCCTCTGGTAACCACTAAACTATTGTCTGTGTTTTTGAGTTTTTGTTTCTCATTTATTTGTCTTGTTCTTTTGTTGTTTTTGGTTTATATACCACATATCAGTGAAATCATATGGTTCTCTGCTTTTTCTGTCTGACTTATTTCACTTAGCATAATAATCTCAAGATCCATCTATTTTGTCACAAATGGTCTTATTTCATCTTTTCTTACTGCCGAATAGTATTCCATTGTGTATATATACCACAACTTCTTTATCCATTCATCTATCGAAGGACATTTTGGTTGTTTCCATGTCTTGGCCACCGTAAAGAAAGCTGCAATGAACATTTGAGCACACGTGTCTTTATGTATAAATGTTTTCTTGTACTACAGGGCAACAATAATCAAAACAGCATAGTATTGGCAGAAAACAGACACATAGACCAATGGAATAGAATTGAGAACTCAGAAATAAAACCACATATATATGGACAGATAATTTTTGACAAAGAAGCAAAAAAAATACAATGGAGAAAAGTCAATAAATGGTGCTGGCAGAATTGGAAAGCCTCATGCTAAAGAATGAAACTGGACTGCTATCTGTCACCATGTACCAAAATTAATTCAAAATGGATCAAAGACTTAAGCATAAGACCTGAAACAATATATATTTTTTTATTTATAGCATTTTAAAATTTATTTAGGTATACTTCACGTAACATAAAATTCACTTCCAGGTGCATATTTTAATGATTCTTAGTGTATCTGATGTTGTACGACTATCCTTGCTATCTAATTTCTGAACATTTCCGTGAAGCACAAAATAAACTCTGTACCTAGGAGCATTTAGTACCAATTTTTCCCTATCCCACACAAGTGCCATTCCACAGCAGCCACTAATTGACTTTCCATCACCATAGATTTGCGTATTCTGGGTATTTCATATGAATGCAAGCATACAATATGTGGACTTTTGTGTCTGGCTTACTTTACTTATCACAATGTTTTCAAGGTTTGTCCATGTTGTAACATGTGATAGTATGCTTCAGTCCCTTTTATGGCTGAATAATATTCCATAGTATGGCTAATGCCTCCTTTTGTTTATTCATTGAATAGTTTGTAGGAATTTAGATTGATTCCACTTTTTATAAATGTTATGAATAATGCTGCTATGAACATTCGTGTGCAATTCTTTGTGCAGTCATATGTTTTCATTTCTCTTGGATACATATCTAGGAGTGGATTTCTTGGCTCGTAAAATTCTTAACTTATTTTATCCTTAACATTTGGCAGAACTGTTGTACATGATAGCTACACCAATTTACACACCTACTAGTAATGTACGAGGATTTCACTTTCTCTGCATCCTCATGAATACTTAATTTCTGCTTTTTAATTCTAGATATCCTACTGAGTATGAAATGGTAGCATTTCCCTATGGAACATCTTTACATACGCTCATGCTTATTGGTCATTATATAACTTCTTTTGGAGAAATCGCTATTCAAATTTTTTTCCCTATGTGTTTTTTAAATGAGTTGTCTCTTTTGATTGAGTTGTAAAATATCTTTGTATATTTCATATATGAGGTCCTTTTTAGATGTACCACATTTTGCAAATATTTTACCCCATTCTATATGGATTTTGCCCACATTTTCTTGGTAGTGCTTTGATACACAAAGTTTTTAATTTAATGAAGTAAATAGATGGCGCATGAGGAAAGCCAACTATTTAATGAATATTATATTATCCATTAACTGTACTGTTTATAACTCATAAAAATAGTTAAATTGAGATTACTTGGCTATTTTTAGACTTTATCAAAACTGGGATTTATTTAATGAGAAAAAATAAAAATTTTAAAGGTCATTCAGGGAAAGAATTTATACTTGAATAATTTAAAATGATAACAATTTTGAAAACAATTTTACTTACATCCATAAAATAATGTTTTATTGTCAAATCAATAACAAAAATGTTGCCAAGTAAATTATGAGATGTTATAATTAATAAATAATTGATGAAATTTAATCAGTATATTGTTAAAGCATTCTTACACAAAGAAATAAAAAATGCTACTAATTAATTGTGATATGCTATTAATTATACAATATAACATTTTTTGAAAAGTGTTAATATGTGAAAACATGTTCTAGAATTGATAAAGATGTCACCTGTATCATGTATACTTGTAGTTCTATGTAAGTCACTACATATAGTTAAGTATTTATATTACTTTAAAATTCTTTTGGAATGGATATTGCCGTTTAACATGTATTACTCATTTTCAGGAATTTATAAAATACAAAATTAAAGAGTAGTTCATGTTTATTCAGTACAAGAAGAATTATCATGCACTTTTTTCATCTATTTAGTTTTTCTATTTTCTACAGTAAATTTAAAAATTGTATTGATGCACAAGGGAATTTTTTTTTTACTTGTTAATTTCACCAGGTTATGAAGTTTAAAGTAGTTAAGAGAAAAGTCAGTAAAATAAGTGCGCTGGATAAGTTTTTTATGTTCCTCTTTTTGAGTCTATTTTTATATCTGTTCATTTATTCACTAGCCCAATTATTAGTGTAAAATTCATGCTCTGATTTCTTAATTCTAAGATCATTCAAAATATATTAAAAATTCAAATAGACATTACCAAAAAAAAAAAATCAATATTGTAAAAAGTGTTACTTTGGTATGGCTAAATGAGTTAATAAAGATTTGAGAATATTCATTGCTCATAGTTCAAGGCATAGGGGATTCTTCTTTAAAATTACATTAAATTTAGTGACGTAATTATATTGAAACTTAACTTATAAGTCTATATATTGTATACATATATTCAATATGGATTAAATATATACTTAAAATATTACTCAACTGGTTAAATATCTTTGCAGAAACACCACAGGCTAGTACGTAAATTGGAAATACAACAATAGAAACCTAAAATGATAAGTAGCACAATGTAGTGTTGTTTAAAATATGGATTCTGCATCAAGACTGCCTAGGTACACATTGCCCTAGTAAACTTAGGTCATTTAATTTTTCTATGCCTACATTATATCAGTATGAAATAAAAATAGTAATGGTCCTACGTAAATATAATGTTTGCTTTAGTTGTTGAGAGAATTACAAATACACTTATTTTCCTATGCAATTAAGAAAAAAGTACACTATGTGTTAACTCTAATAAACCTCAAGTTTTACTTTTTGGAATACTGGTCACTTCTTAAACTACAAGCACACATATAGTGAACCATCTTAAACACAGTAATGTATTCAGTGTATTCATTTGTATTTAATTCATGCACAGCATTGTTCTATGATATAAATTCTAATTAAAAGAAACATAAATAATAAACACTTAGTGATTATTGATTACCAAGTCATTTGGTTAAATGTAGTCTATGTAGTGTTCATTCACATTACATACAAGTGTTCAAAGAAAAGTAATCTATAGTCAAGAGCATAATTTATTTTTATCACCAGTGTTTTAACTCCTTTAAGTGAATTTAAAAGAACTCTTTCTCTGAAAAGATTTTATAATTAAAAAACTTCCTCTGAACAATCTAACAACAATTACAAAGAACTTTTCTTGGGAAGTGTCCAAACTTATTTGTCATCACAGCTTGTTGACATAAACACCAACAAGAAAAATATTGTATACTCTATATTCTAGTGGATACCTGATTATTATATCTGACACATATTTCTGCCAAACTGCAGTATTTGAAGCTTCTGGGATGTTAATTATTTGTATTTGTTATTTTTGTATAATAAAAGCTATAATTTTGTATTCTGTAGTGTAGCTAGGAAATAAAAGACCCAAACCAACCTATGTAATTATTATCTGTGCGTACACACACACACACACACACACACACACACACACACAAACATACAAAATCTTATTTCCAAAAAGATACTAATAATATGTTTTTGAGCACAGCCTTATACCTTAGAATATGCCTTGAATTTTAGAACCTCTTATTTGTTATGGATAGTCACAACTGAAGCTTTAGCTAGTTAATATTGCACAAGTGATACCAGGTAATTGTATAGGAGGTAAAGTGGCACCTCCGAAGAGTGTGCTAAAAATATAACAAGTATATCAGATGAGACTAATGATCCATTCAATCCAATATTCTCTATCTTATAGTCACTAAAGCTATTTTAATTGTTTTATGAGCTCTAAGCTAAATGATCTTCCATGAGTATCAGCTATGGTAATCTCTCTATCTCATATGGCAGAATTAATGTGCATTAATGATGATCATATGTCCAGAATGATTGACAAATTCAATGAGGAGCTCCTAGTTCAGAGTCTTTTTTTTCTGCTAATAAGATCTAATTTTGTACAGGAAGGACCCTTTCCAGCCAGCAATGTTAAGTTCAAGCCAGTGGTTTAAGTATTTCCTCCAAATGACCACTGTTTATATAGATATTTATTAATTTCATTGCTTGCAATTTTGCCACATAATTATATTTTGTTAAAAGTTTTACAATAGTTTGTATTTGTCTATTGAATGTCTCTTTTTGGAGGCCTTCATGCTATTTTTTTCCTGGTAGTTTCATTCCAATTAAATGTACATTTTTCTCTATTATGAACATGATTGAATATAAAATGAGCTATCACTCAAACTTTAAAATAATATTTTTATTGAGGAGTAAGTTTAAAGTAAAAGGTCCAAAAAGACAGGAGTGGATAGATAGATAGATAGATAGATAGATAGATAGATAGATAGATAGATAGATAGATATTTTGATAATAGAGAGATCTATAGATAGATGATAGAGAGAGATGATATTTAGATAAAGAAAGAAAAAAGTGAGAAAGAGAGGAAGGAAGAAAGGAAGGATGGAAAGAAGGAAGGAAGGAAATAAGTAAATAAAATTCACCACAAATTAATTTTGATTGTATTCAGGTAACGGGTATAAAACATAATAGTGATTTTGCTTTTATTTTTGTTTCACTATGTTCTCAAATTAGATATTATCAGCATTTTGATAATTTGTCATTTAAAATTAATGTTACAAAAAGACACTACTTTTAGATATTAGTGCAAAATTAAAAAGACAGGGCACATATGTATAGTTCACATAGTCAAATTTTATTAAAAATGACTTTTAAAAATGAGTGATGTCCAACATTGGAAGGTTAAAAATAAATTGAAACACTTTTATTTTGGACTGTGGAGTAAAATAAACAAAAATAAACATATCTGGCATATGACAATTAGTGTTTATATAAAGTTCTAGTTCTACAAAGGAAGTAACCAAAGCATATTTTAATTTTTTAAAAGAAATCTGATGAATCCAGGGTTCAGATATCCATGTTATGATAAATCCACTAGGGAGTGTTGTGTAAACATACTACAAGTAAACTCCTCTGAACCTCAGTTTTCTAACTTAAAAAAATGAAGAAATTGAACCATATGACTAAGGTTTTTAGCACCCATGTTCTCATCAAGCAATCATTCTCAATATTCTATGCTTTTAGTCTAGTGGTGATGGACCAATATCATCCTAAAAATACCTCAAAGTAAATTTTGCAAAGAATGAAAACGTCTACCTAGTACTCTGAAGACTGATATATTCTGAAGACAACTACAATATTTCACACTGGAGGAACTGTGTACTTTGACTAAAACAAATATTATAATTAATGAAACAATGTCAATATTCATGCTGTGGTATAACCTGATGATTCCACACTGGCTGAGAGAATGATGGATATGGTACATTATTATAATATTCATTTTGATGTTAAATTTTCAGTTTATGTCTTTAAATCAGGTCAGAGACAATTTATGCACACCCATGTTCCTCTGTTCTGCCAGTCATTATCTCTCCATTTTGATGTGTGGCATCCAGTATTTAACTGAGTTTCTAAAAGGGACTAATTAATCATGAAGTAGGTTTTCACCAGGTTTTCAGATTTAAACTAATGTATGGCATATCTACTTGAAAGCAAAAGATTATCCTTGCCTGCAAAATGAACTATGTTATTATCTCACTAGAGTATTATGCGGTAAGAGTCATTCTCTTGAAACAGTAAGGATTCCTTCAAACATATGTTCATGATTAAAATGCGGTTATGTTTAGCATGAAAACTGTAAATGATACATTAGTGTACCTTTCTTCATGAAATATTCCAATTCTAACGTTTAGAATTAAGGAAAATTTTATTTCAGCAGATTGTATTTTATTACAGTACATCATTCTGATATAATTAAAGAATGTTTAGGGGGAGGAGCTTCTGTCCTGGTTTCTAAATATAGAGTTATAAATATAATATGAGTAGGATTGGTTGGGCCAATTCTTTCCCAGTAGACGGTCTAGTGGTATTTACCTTGTTTGTGTGTTTGTGAAGCCTGGAGAGAAGGGTTAGCTTTCCTTTCCCTTTCCATTAACTGTGGAGAAGAAGTGAGAATCTCAAAGTGATGAAATTTCATTTATACATTAGCTCAGAGAAAATGTTAAATTTAGTCATAGTCTCGTCGTCTTCCTATGCTCACTTATCAAAAAGAACAGACAGAATTTTATTTAAATATGAAAAGTTTTAAATTGCAATTTTGCTTTGAACTATGTTTTCTTTTTTTTTTATTATTATAATAATCCCCATTTTTTTTTAAATTAAATTTATTGAGGTGACAATTGTTAGTAAAATTACATAGATTTCAGGTGTACAATTCTGTATTACATCATCTATAAATCCCGTTGTGTGTTCATCACCCAGAGTCAGATTGAACTATATTTTCTAATGATTCATATCCAATATAGTAAACTTAGCAAATAATTTAAAAAAAAAAAGGAAAAAGGAAAAGTAAAATCAACAATATGCCCCAGTTGGTTATTATTAACATTTTGTTAAATACTGTATCACTATTTTTCTATGTCCTACCTTGGAAATTTAGTTGTTCAATTACAAAGATACTATTATTCTGTTGGTGATATTTTGCAGTCTGTTTATTATAATTTACTATAAATATGAGCACTTAAAACATTTTCTGTAAGGTTTGGTGGCTGCAAAATATTTCATATAAGCAACACTTTAAAATTTACTTAAAGATTCCTGTAATATTTTTAGATATTTAGAAAGTTCTATTTACTCACTACTAAAAAACAACAAAAAATTTGTATCTGATTAATTCTCTAGATGAATTTTACAAGTGACTGTGTCAAAGAACATACACATATTGATGACTTTGATATATATTTGCATTTATATTTAGAACATATTTAAGTCCCACTTTGACATCTGATTTTATCTTTTTAGTTTGTAGGGGTCATCTAGGTTCTGGATTTGTAATACTGCACCTTTTTCTGAGAGCTTCAATCTCCCCTACCTCCCATTCAAATAATGATCCAAAGGACAGCAGATTCTCAAGAATTAACATAAAATAGATCGATGAGCTTTGATCTAAATCATAAGCCCCAGTGCTCCTTTTAGAGTTAGCTCTGAAAGAAATGGATAACTAAAATTATTTCATTAGGCAGACTCTGGAGCAACTAAAAAGTCTGAACAAAATAGTTACTCTACTACCAGGGAAATAAATCCTCAAATGAGTCCCACATAAAACCACTGTTCAAAATCTACCATACTATCCATATTTATATGGGTTTATTTCTGGGTTCCCAGTTCTATTCCATTGGTCTATGTGTTTGTTTTTTGCCAATACCATGCTGTTTTGATTATTGTTGCCCTGTAGTACAAGCTGAGGTTAGAGAGTGTGATACCTCCAGCATTGTTCTTTTTTCTTAGGATTGCTTTTGTTATTCGGGGTCTTTTGTGGTTCCATACAAATCTGATGATTTTTTATTCTATTTTTTTTTAAAAATGCCATTGGGATTTTGATGGGGATTGCATTAAATCTGTATATTGCTTTGGGTATTTATACTATTTAAACTATGTTGATTGTTTCAATCCATAAACATGGAATGTCTTTCCATTTTTTGCGTCTTCAATTTCTTTTAAAAACTTCTTATAGTTTTCAGCATATAGGTCTTTCACATCCTTGGTTAAGTTTATTCCTAGGCATTTTATTTTTAGTCAATAGTAATTCTGTCTTTCATCCGGTTTCTGGAATTTTTTTTTTCCCCCTCAAATTTTCCTTTTAAAATACAGAATCAGAACTCAGCAATGTTGATTTTATTGAGGTCTTTTTTCTTTGGGTTTACACTATTAACATTTATTTTTCTTGATTTGTATTTTAAAGGCAATTTAAACCCAATTTTGTTGTTTGACCATCCCCAGTAGCACTAAACGAATTCTTCCCTTTTTAATTCTATTGAATACTTGGAATACATTTAGCAAGTAATTCTTCTGCAAATATTTTGAATGATTTTTTAATATTTTAAACTAGGATTTTTCATTCAATAAATAATGTCTTGTGGGTTGATGATTTGTAGATTTTTTTTCTTTCTTAATATAATGCACATAAAATTTTATACATTAAAGATAAGTATAACATATCAGGTATTAAATTTTTTAAATTATGTTTATTTTTCATTTTTCATAGTTATACCTGAAATTGTCATCTGATATGAAAAGAACCAACTATGATCATACTGTAAGGTAGGGCAAATTTATTGATACTAATAGACTTATTCACACTTAGAAAACATGAAAACTACTTTTATTTTATATCATTTAAACAAAAATTTTAAAAAGTATATCATAAAATTAATAAAGCATTACACAATTTGAGAGGTAGTCATAATTAACAACAAAAAAGAACCACTAAATTTTAATGACTTTACCATTTGGAAAACATTCAGTAATCCTTTATGAATGGTTTTCAAGGATGGACTTGATCATTTTAATTTTAAGAAAACCAAACAACATTGTGATAAATAGGTTTTCTAGCTGTTCTGCAACCTTTGAACACTCTAGCCATATTTGGAAATTTTAAGTTTTCTAAATCTCTTCTCAAGGTAGAAACCAGAATTAAAAAAAACAACATATTTTTCTCCTTTTCAGTCAGAATGCTAGCACATTACGCAGTCTCCATCAACATGATGCATTCATCAAAGGAATCCCTGAGGAAGAGGGGTCAACATTAAACTCATTTTGCTGATGAAGTTGACAGCAAAGGTATCTGACTTTATGGAGTTGCTGTGCTTGCAAAGTCATTTTCTCAGGGTAAGGGTGCAAATAATGGACAACAAACCTTTTTTTTTTTTTTTTTTTTTTGGTTTAGTGAGGCTGAAGTAATAACTAAAAGTTCCTAAGGTAATTTCTATGCAAGATTTTGGATATTATTCCAAGAAACTTAACCTGGAACTTGGTTCTCTTGCCTTCGAAATTCTCTGAAATACCTGATAAAATGTTTCTCCTGCTTAATTAGTGTCAGATTTTTTTCCCCCTTTGCATCTATAAACAGACCTAAAAAAGTGATATTCCCTACTTTACAGATGCTTCTCTATTTTGGAATATTTTGTTCTGACAATAATACCTGACTAGTACCTATTTGCATTAATAATTTCTATGATTATTTCATAAATTCTGGTGGGAATATGCAATTCTCTTCCTTAATTGCCTCTGGTATTATTTAAGGGTGGTATAAAAGTGAATGCATAATAACTATACTTCTAGTGGAAAATGGACAGAGGAGATAAATATGAATATAATGATTGGAAAATATTTTCAGTACTGTCTGTAAATGGCTAATTATATGGCGATGTTCATAGTCATTATTATATCACAGTTTTCTGTTTATGTGTTCCTCTCCCAATCAAACATAAATCCATGAAGACATGTCCCATGTATATTTAACTTTGTATCTCGGTTGAATAGCATTATGCTGGGTACACTGCAATCATTTCAATGTTTTCTTACATGAATGAAAACAAATATGTTCTAGACCCTTCTCCAGAATGCTTAATTGTAGGCACTCTTGTAATCAAAAATGAATTACTTATTTAAGGTACCAGCTCTTTCCAGATCTACAAATCTTTGGTATACAACAGTTTACAGTACCATAGGCTGAGATTCTTTCAAGGGTTGCTTTGAGCAACTGTTAGCCATAGTAATTGTTTTATGAAATAGTGCAGAACCAGTTTATTTTAGATGTGCAACCCACAGCACTTTACTCTTCTGGAGTATTGTAAGATACAAGAGGATTTTTGAAGACCTGAGAAAAATCCAAAAATAACAGCAACAACAGCAGAGTAAGAAAAAAATTTCTAAAGAGATTTTTGAAAGGAAAAAAAAATAAGAAAAATGTTAAATCATCTTCCTATTATAACCAGATCAAAAGGTGATCTATGTTGTATTATAATATCATAAAATCTTAAGTAAGCCAAATTTAGGTGTTATAATTAAAATGGTAGTGTTTTAATTAAGCAAAATTATATGAATAAAGGGAACCATGGGATATGTATACTGATTTGTAAAGTACAGATTTTAGTCTAAAGCAGGGAGTGTGGAATTCAATCTCATCGACAGGTAATTGGAATGATGTTCCCTGACTGAGCAAGAACAACAGTTCACTTTATTTTTTTTTTTAATTGAAGCATAATTGACGTACAATATTATATTAGTTTTAGGTGTATGACATAGTGATCTGACAGTTGTATACATACATTGCAAAATGATCGTCATACTAAATCTAGTTACTGTATATCATACAACATTAATACACTATTATTAACTGTATTCCTCATGCTTATATGTTACATGCCCATGATTTATGTATTTTATATCTAGAAGTTTACACTTCTTGATCCCTTTCACCCATTGTACCCACACCCCACAACCTCCCTCCCCCCTGGCTACCACTAAAGTGTTCTTTGTATTGATGAGTCTGGTTTGTTCTTTATATTCCACATTCAGGAAAGTCATGCAATATTTGTCTTTTTCTATCTAACTTATTTTAATTTCCATAATCTCTCCAGGTCCATACATGTTATCACATATGATGAGATTTCATTCTTATATCTGGCTGAGTAATAATATATATACACATGTATATATACACATATATAGGTATATATGTGTATATATATGTACATACATATATGTATATATGTGTATATTTATGTATATATATGTATGTATATATGTGTGTGTGTGTGTATATATATATATATATATATATATATATATATATATATATATATAAAACATATTCGTTATCCTTTCATTTGTTGATGAGCACAGATTGCTTCCATATCTTGGCTATTGTAAATAATGTTGCAGTGAACATAGGGGTGCATATATCGATTAGAATTAGTGTTTTTATTTTCTTTGGTTAGATACCATATGATGGATCATATGGTAGTTCTAGTTTTAATTTTTTGAGGAAACTCCATACAGTTTTCCATAGTGACTGCACCAATTTACATTCTAACCAACAGTGGACAAGGATCAACTTTTCTCCGAGTCTTTGCCAACACTTGTTATTTCTTGTCATGTTGATAATATTCATTCGGACAGATGTCAGGTGATATCTCATTGTGGTTTTGATTTGCATTTCCCTCACAATTAATGATGTTAAGCATATTCTCACATGCCTGTTGGCCATCTGTGGAAAAATGCCTAGTTAAAGCCTCTGCTCATTTTTAAATTGGGTTGTTTGGTTTTTGTTGTTGTTGTTGTTATTATTGAGTTGTATGAGTTTTTTAAAAATATATTTTGAATATTAACCCCTTATGAGATACATGATTTGCAAATATTGTCTCCCATTCTGTAGGTTGCCTTTTGTTATGCTGATGGTTTCCATCTCTGTGCAGAAGTGTTTTAATTTGATATATTACTGTTTGTTTATTTTTCCTTTTGTTGTTCTTGCCTTTGGAGTGAGATCCAAAAACACATTGCTAAGACCAAAGTCAAGGAGCTTACCACCTATTTATTCTTCTAGGAATTTTATGATTTTATATTTTACAATTAAGTCTTCCTTCAAAACTTTAAAATAATTTTATTACTTTTTAAATTACAGTTGACATTCAATATTATATTAGTTTCAGTTGTACAGCATAGTGTTTAGACATTTTTATAATTTACCAAGTGATCCCCCTGATTAAACTAGTACCCACCTGACACCATACATAGTTATTACAATATTATTGACAATATTCACTATGCTATACTTTACATCCCCATGACTATTTTGTGACTGCCAATTTGTACATCTTAATCCCTCCACCGTTTTCCCCTAACCACCCAAATTCCCCCTCATTTGGCAGCATCTTCAATTCTTTTTGAGTATTGTTTTGTATGTAGTGTAAAGTAATGGTCCAGTTTCATTCTTTTGCAGGTAGTTATCACATTTTCCCAGCACCATTTATTGAAGAGACTGTCTATTCCCCATTGTACAGTCTTGTCTTCTTATTATAAATTAATTGATCATACATGTTGGGTAAAATTTTGGGCTCTCTATTCTGTTCCATTGATCAAAGTATCTATTTTTATACCAATACCATAGTATTTTGTTTACTATAGATTTTTAGTATAGTTTGAAATCAGGGAGTATAATATATCTGGCTTTGTTCTTCTTTCTCAAGATTGCGTTGGCTGTTTGGGGTCTTTTGTGGATACATATAAATTTTAGGATTATTTTAGTTCTGTGGAACTAAACTGGACTTTGGATAAGGATTTAATTTAACCTGTAGGTTGCTTCAGATAGTATGAACATTTTAACAATATTAATTTTTTCAATCCATAAGCATGGCATATCTTTCCATTTATTTTGTTTTCCTCAATTTGTCTCATCAATGTCTTATAGTTTTCATTGTACAGGTCTTTCACCTGTTCAGTTAAATTTATTCCTAGGTATCTTATTTTTTTAATGCAGTTGTAGATGGGATTGCTTTGTTAATTTCTTAGTTCACTCTTACTGTATAGAAACACAACATATTTTTGTATACTAATTTTGTATCCTGCAACTTTATTGAATTTATTTATTCCAATAATCTTTTGGAGTCTTTAAGGTTTTCTATGTATAGTATCATGTCCTCTGCAAATACTGACAGTGTTACTTCTTTGATTGCAACTTGAATGATTTTATTTCTTTTTCTAGCTTAATTCCTGTGGTTAAGCCTTCCAATACTATGTTGAATAAAAGTGGCAAGAGTGAGAATCCATTTTTTGTTCCTGATCTCTGAAAAAATGTTTTTAACTTTTCATCATTGAGTAAGATGTTAGCTGTAGATTTGTCATACACGGCTTTTATTATGTTAGGTACATTCCCTCTGTACTTACTTTGTTGAGAGTTTTTAACAATCACATTAGTTCAGAGTATACAATGACTAATGATATCAGCAAAAAAGTATGATAACCAGTTAAGCAACAATTTTTTTTTAATTTTTGCCACAAACAATCTTTGCCCTTTTCCCCTAGACAAATCCATAGTTTTGATTTTATTTTCTTTCTGTACTATATTTATAATAATCATCACCACATAACTTAAGTACTCGTTTTTTACTTATCATGACAGGACAGCTAACCTTTCAAAAATATTTTCATGTATACTATTTTATCAAATATCATCATCTGTTTAAACTTTCTACTTGTAGTCAATATTTAAGTTGTTCACTTATTATCATAGAAACTAAAATGGACTTCACAAAATCTTTAGTCTGTTTAAGATAATTTCTTCCACTCTGATTTCCATGTGTGGAATTATTATACTACATAGATGCAAAATTTTAAAAGGTGTATATTTTTAGATTGTTTTCCAGAAAAGAAAGTAATGATGCAGTAAACCTTAAACCAACCTAACATTCAATCATAGCAGAATGTCTTTTGTAGTAATTATTTCTACATATCCAGATTAGTTTTCATGCTCAAGATTGTGTATTGATTATTTTGAATTTTATACAATCATCTGTCTCTAACACTTATCTCATCTCAAAAATAGTGGTATATTAGCAACAATAAAATGAAGAAGAATGAAAAATTGACATTTAAACTTTTTGTTTGCTAATCTCTAATCCTCACAAGAGACTTGAAGAATTATTATAGTTGTATCCATTTTACAGAATATATAAATCATGCGAGTATTTAAACTGTCCAAAATAACAACACTGTTGGGAAATGTCAAAGCTGGGAGTTGTAGCCAGCATTTGTGAACTTAATTTATTTTCTCTCCATTATAACATACTGATTTTGTTTTTATTCAAGGCCCACCTTCCTGTCCAATGGATCTCTCATCTTTTTCAACCTCTCTTTTATGCTACATAAGTAAAAATAATAATTTTCATGTTAATAATAATTTACATAATGTTATATGTAGGCATAAGTGTGATTCTGAAACTTTCACTCAGAATTCCAAACTTAGCTCCATAACTTAATAGCTCTGTGACATTTAGCAAGTCATCTGTTGTGCCACAGTTTATCTACAAATTGTGATCTTAATAATATAGCTACTTGTGCCACAGTTTATCTACAAATTGTGATGTTAATACTATATCTACTTTATAGGGTTGTTATGAGAATTAAACTGTTATTATATACAAAGTGTTTGGAATAGTACCAGGTATATAAGTGTTTGTTATTATAATTATTATGATTTTTTTTATTACTTCCACCTTTTTTCATTGCAACATTTTACGCATACTTCTTCAGCTTCCAACACTTTGACTTTATCTACAGAACAAACAAAATCACTATCCTCCTTTTTTACAGGGAATTCACTACTAAGATGAAAATTTCAGCAGTAATTAAATCTTTATGTAAAGTGAAAAACCCTATTCTTAGATATGCCTCTCGTTCTTGAAAATAATATCAGTTTCAACCCTTTTTAGGACTGAGAGTTAGTCAAATGAATAACCAGCCAGACAAAAATTAGGCCTTGGACTTTAAAAACATCAAGAATGTCGGGAAAAGTTTAAAGGATAGAACACCTGAGACTGCTATCTTAGAAGATGTCTCAAATATAGATTTGAAGCTACAGAAAATGATAATGAGCATAAAATATTCATTAGTTAAAGATATGTGACATTTCATCTATTAAAATAGACACAGGAATAAAGCATGTAAGGTTTAAAAGACAGTTTTAGAGAAGACTATCTAAACAGAGTCAGCATCTGCACCAATCAGGAAAAAACAGGGCTTTCAGAAAAAAAAAAAAAAATGTAATTGTTAGAATTGAACTACTGGTAAACAATCAATTAGATTTTATGTGTGTGTGGGAAAACACTGTTGTAATAAAAAAACCTGCATTTTACTTGTATAGATGAGCTCATAATGGAGCAAAAGTTATCAGGGACCAAAAAATAAGAGGAAACTGAAAGGCAAGTGTGTAGTATCTCAGAAGCCAAAGTGTCCATGAAGAGTCCTAAATTTTAACCAAGCACAGAGGGAAAATGAAAATCCACAATGTGGTGGGTAGGAACTGGGGTGGTCACATAATGCTAGAACACTCAAAGTGTAACCACTTAAGTGAAAGGGAGAATTAGTTAGTAAAACAAACAAAAAAACTCTGCTTTTAAAAACTGCTTATAAAGAAGCAATTCTCTCTTAAACAAGAGAGCAGGTAGACAAAATAGTACATCCTGAACATTTGATACAAAAGTACTCTCTTCCCAAGAGTTTTGTTTTTGAAATCTGAAGCCTATTAATAAAACTAAAATACTTCTATATTGGACATAGACAAAAGTTCTTTTTGTAGGAATAGACCCCAATGTAAACTCACCAAATTCCTAGGAATTAATATCCATAAAATACAAGTATATATTAAATACAATGGCAAATTAGTATATAAATAGGAGTTCAAATAATGAAGGAGAAGAAGGGAAAAATAGGAAGGGGATGGAAGAAAACTTACTTAATTGAAAGTGCATTATAGATTTCAGAAGATATTTATTATTCGTGCTAATGAGACACTCCATTCCAGAAATAAAATTTCAGTACAGCCACCACGCAAAATTTAATATACAATGTGAGTTTTTCAATATTCTATGAGCCTCACCTGCAACTTCAACATCTAGCTCAGTAGATCACAACCTTGTTAGAACTAATATGTTTTTCTTGGTGACAAATTCTGTATAACACATTCTTTAGTAATTCAAAGATAATATAATCTATAATACACATTTTCAAAGTATATATGTGTGTATATATATGTATATATCTATATCTGTAAATATACATTAATGTAATACTCTATGTTGTATAATGAAAAAATAAAAATTAATATTAGTAAGATTGTATATTGCTCAACATGTAACTGCTGGATCAAATTATTAGTGAATATATAATGACAAATTCATAACCTATATGTGGAATTACCTTGAAAGTACAAATCCAAATGTAGCTTGATAGTGGTATATTGTATTGGTAACTCAAATCAAAAAGATAAATGCCACACTCTTGATAAGATCCAAACACAAGAAACACAGGCTACCCTCAGTTTTTACTTAAGATGATATTACTTTCTACAAAATTTTATTAAACCACCTTAAAATCTACAAAATAGAGTTAGTTCTAGTTCCAAATGCATTTTTCACCTCAGTTTCAAATTCCTGTGGGTAGAAAGAGAGTGGGATGGATCCACGAGCTGCAGGAAATCTACTGTTGATTAAATGTCTGAGAACCACACCAGCTACTGTGCCAAAGAATCCCCATTCTTAATATAAAGCAACTTATAAAATACTCGCTTGGTACTGACAAAGCACTGTGGGAAAACCTCTGGTCCAGAAATGGATTTAGATGATTATTTCAACATGTGATCAAATATTACCTGATCATTTCACTTCCTTTTTACTTTGAATTAAAAAAACAAACAAACAAAAAAAAAAACAACTAAAGAAAACTTTAGAGTAGATATTGGGCTATAGTCCTCTTGCTATCCTATTTTGTTGTGAAATACTCTTTGATTTATTAATAAGCATAATACATTAAGACATTTCAGGCAGGAAAGCATAAAATATTATAATCATAGCAATAATTCGGTTACTCAAAACTGTTAAAAACAAAGAGGATCACAGTTACTATCAATCAACATGACAGAACTCTTGGCCAAATCACTGTTGAGAGTGTCTCGTCAAAATGTCATTTATTAAAATGTAATGTGTTTATGGGAGACGGGCATATCTTAATCTCAATCACTTTAGATGAAATAAACAGATAAGTGCAATATGAATTAATCATTGTGTTTCACAAATTACTGTCATATCATAAAAACAAAATCTGATTTTTCATTCTGAATTAGTTTATTTATTTTAAAATAATGGTTAAAACAAAAATCTCCTTGACCGTCCTTGCCAGTAACAGGCATGTTTCAAATAACTATTAATTTCTTTAAAATATCAGCTACACAGGAATATGGTTGTTACTTAAGTAACAGCTTTATAGTTTAGAATCCACCAAAGCTAAAACACACAATTCATTAATACAATCAACCTGACAGTTACTTAGAAGTTTGAAATATAACTGCAAAGAAATCACACTTGGTTCATGCTAGGTTGGAGTTAATAGTCTTGTGGAGGATAGAGAAATAGAAATCAAGAGTCACATAGTAAACTGTTTCAGTCTCTGTCTTGTCAAAAGCTAACACTAAAATCATATTGGTACATAAATCATATATGAACAGGTAATGCAGTATTGGATAATTTTTGTAAAATTCAGAATAAGTTTTTGGTGGTAAAAAATAAAACGTTGAGTTTTTGGTATTAACATGCATGTGCATATAAGCTAATTAGTAAAGGAATTTTTAGTAATAGCTGTATAAGTGAAATCAACATTTTTAGAAATGTCATAAATAGTTAGATTAATATTTTTGAAACATGTAAGTGACCGATTTCTAGTTATCAATTCAATTTACTCATTCATTCATGAAAACCTATTGATTTTACAGTATGTTCAATAATTGCACAAGACAGTGTGCTCATGAAGGAAACAATATGTGCAATCATATGGAAGTTTCACAGTTGAGGCTATGCAAACAGTTTTGTGAAGATATACAGGAATGGATACGCAACATGGAAAGAAATGAAAGACGGGCAAATGGGATCCTGATCATAATGGATTCTGTATGTCATTTTGAGAATTGGAAACATATCCTGAAGATGCTAACGGGGATAGTGGAATTTTAATTAAGAGAATGGCATAATGAAATTTTTATTTTAGAAACATAGCTATCAGAATTTTGGAGGCTAGAAAGGACGGAGGGCAATGGACACAGAAAAAAAAATTTCCATGTAGATGATTTTAGGAAATGGAGACAAAATTTTCAGAACCAACAAGAGGGAAAAAAAAAAAAAAGAAGAAATTTGTAATAGAATCAAGATAGGTGACTCTAAACTCTATTCCCTGCTGTTTCCAGAGATTATAGCTTCTGTTTAACCATAATGTAAATATGACTATTCTTTGTTTTAGTTGCCATATATACAGAGGGTGCAAAAAAAAAAGTATAGACATTTTAAGAAAGGAAATACTGTATTAAAACTGTAATACAATGAATGACGCTAGCATCATTTGATTAACACCATCTTTTGAGTGAACGTCATCTACACTTTGCCACCATAATTCAATTCAACTTCGAAAAGTAATACATAGATAACATCTCTTAAAATGTGTACATATTTTTGGTACCCCGGATATATTAAATTCCATATATCAACGCTAAGATGCCATAAATTATACTGAATCATAATTTTGTGTTGCTATAAAAAAATAAATAAACTGCCAACTTGACTATTACATAGTGCTAAGCTGCTATCGATTGTAGAAGGATTCCGATTTCACAAATAATAAAACAAGAATGTGCCCCTTAGAACTCATAAAATATGTGTTGTTGTTGTTTTTTTTTTTTTATAGTTTTAGTTTAGTTCTTCTCAAAAATATTTTGCTTTTACAAAGCTCATTTGAAAGAACACACACATTTGGGATTAATAAAAGATGTTTCAGGTTTGGGGAGATCCATGGAATTTTCAGATGCCACCAAGTGAGGGGCAGGCCTCTCGAACAGAAAGGAGCCAGAGCCAAATCGCTTCCTCTGCCTGCTCTACAGGCTGAAGAAGCAGGGATGCTCCTGCCAGTTATTACCACCACTGTTTGTAAAAAGAACCGATCTTTAATATCTTCTGTTTCTCAATTAAAATAGCTTTGCCTCTTTATTTTCCATTTTCACATTTGAGGTCATAAATTTGTTTTTATGGGCCTCCCGTATTACACAATGACTTTCAAGTAGTAGCTCTCAAAAATTGCTTGATGAATTAATTAATTCTGATTCCTCATATGTAAATTTCCTTTAATAACCTCAGTTAATTGCCCGATTAGAGTGGCCTGACTTTTTCTTGGTCTTTCCTTGTCCCCGGTTTATGGGAGGTTTTTAGTCTAGGGGCTTATCCCTGCATCTACATACATTAACATAACAATTAAAAATTCTTTGTGGAATAGAGGAAAAGTAAAAAGAGATAAAAGTGTGGAATCGAAAATATAAACCTCAAATTTCAATAGCTGCTCTCTTCTTACTCAGTCTTTGTCAAATATAATATAGTAGAAGTCACATAACATAAAGATTTTTCTATAAGATAAATGTACTTAGTGGGAAATGATAAGACAATATGTGAGGTGACTTTTGGGGAAACTACAGTTGCCATAAAATTCTAAAACTTTTATCTTTTAGTGATCTGGGAAAACAAGGCTTTTGTAGCATAAACAATAAAGATTCCAGGAATTAACATCTAAATTATTTCCAAGCATATAAGTATTTCATCTTTAAGGCAATACATATTTATGAAATTAAATCTTTCATATCAGCTATTTGAGGTCTGCAAATCATCTTGATGTTTGCAAAGGTGCCTTTTAAGATGCCTTCTTTCTCTGATTAGCCGATATACTGTTTCCCTCACCACAGTTTTCCTGCCTATTAGTCCAGTATTTACAGTTATCTGTTTAAACTCATGTGTAATTATAAGAATTTTGAGAGTGGAAAACATCACTGATTCTGTAGAAAGACCTAACAGTTTTCATATTCATTATTTTCATGATATCTCATTTCAAACTGGGCCCCACAGTATATTTTACTTTTACTTTGAGTAGCAAAATACACCAATGATAAAAGAGGGTTCATCCAATTACTATGAGCAAAGCAGCTTTAACTTCCTGTAGATATCTGCTAGCAAAATATAAAATGACACTTCCCGGACACATCAGTAGCACAATAGGGTCTTTATTGATTTTCATATCATGTTCTTCATTCTGAGATGGCTCTCTTGAGGACTCCACTTCCCAGCAGGAAAAAATTGCCTTTTCTACGTTTGAAATCGCAGGTCTATTAATGCATCCCTAGCTGGAGACAATGTCATTTTAGTTCTATTTCTTTGTAGTTGATGAGTCTACACCTTGCTATTGTAGTGCCCTAATGGATCCTAGGGTTGTAGGTCAAAGGATGGAAACAAACAAACAAAAAAATGAATTCTCTTAGCCTGTGAATCGATAAAAAAGACTCTTAACACTTTTTCTAAGTATAAAATGTGCAACCAATGAAGTGTGATAAGTGCATTCAACCTTGTACTAAAACTATAAATAGACTATTTCTCACAGCATGTATATACTCAAAATGAAGATAAATGGTTACTATTATTGCTTAATGTACAATATCTAGATCAAGAAAAGCAACCCCAGTGCATTTGTTATGTTGACTAAAATGTTCTATTATAATCTTTTCAAAAGTTATCTCAAAATGACATCGCATACTCTATTATCATCCTTAAATAATCTAATTTAATTTTAAATTCTGTGGAATAAAAGAAAACAGGGGAACTATCCTCATCTTTTATGTTATTTTTTATTATTTTTACATAATTGTTTTTATTCCAATTACAGTTGACATTCAATATATTAGTTTCAGATGTACAACACAATATTTATACATTTATGTAACTTACAAAGTAATCACCCCAATAAATCTAGTACCCATCTGACACTATGCATAGTTATTACAATATTATGGACTATAGTCCTTAGGCTATACTTTACACCCCCTTGACTATTTTGCAACTACCAATTTGTACATCCTAATCCATTCCCCGTTTTCACCAACCCATTCCCCGTTTTCACCAACCCCTCAAAACCCACTCCTAGGGGGCAACCATTAAAATGTTCTCTGTATCTATAAGTTTGTTCCTGTTTTGTTGGTTTTGTTCATTAGATTCCACATATAAATGAAATCATATGATATTTGTCTTTCTCTGTCAGACATACTCCACTCAGCATACTACCCTCTAGGTCCATCCATGTTGTTGCAGATGGCAAGATTTCATTCTTTTTTATGGCTGAATAATATTCCATTGTAAATATGTATCACCTATTCTTTATCCATTCATCCATTGATGGACATCTAGGTTGCATCTAGTCTAGGCTATTATAAATTATGGTGTGATGAACATATGGATGCACATGTCCCTTTGAAGTAGTGTTTGGTTCTCTTCAGATAAATATCCAGAACTGGGATTACTGGATCTTTGTCTCTTTTTATACTGTTCTTTTAAAGTCTTTTTTTTTTTTTTTTTTTTAAATCTGGTGTAGGTATTGCTATCATAGCTTTTATTTTATTCCATTTTCATGAAATATATTTTTCCATCACTTTCTTTCAGTCTTTGTGTGTCTTTTGATCTCAAGGGAATCTTGCATAGGTGGCATATATAAGGGTTTTGGTTTTTTATCCATTTAATTTAAAATTCTGTGGAATAAAAGCATCAAGGGGATCTATCTTCATCTTTTAAATTGACCTTCCTAAAATTGTCTACTTGACAGTTAAAACTGCTTTTAGTTATTGCTATATAATAAAAAATAAATTTCAGTTTGAAAGATAAAATATAGAGAATAAAAATACACTACAGAATTTGAAAAAGAACAAAGTGTTTTATTCTTGTCTCCAAAATTATCTCTGATAATTAAAACTTCTACAGCTTTTGACATTGTTATTATCTAACAATTTATTTCACATATTAATTTATTATGCACTCACTTCACCCCTAGAAATGACCAACAAATCATTACCAGAGGGACAACTATGCCAAATATTTCAGGTAAATCTATTTTTTTTCAGCCAATTCAAGTTCCATATTAACTTTTTTCCTAGAATAGTGATTAAAAATATGTATCTCTGAGATTTTTTTTCTAATTAAAGTTTACTGGGGTGACAATTGTTAGTAAAGTTACATAGATTTCAGGTGTACAGTTCTGTAATACATCATCTATATCTCACATTGCGTGTACACCACAGAGTCAGTTCTGCTTCCATCACGGTACATTTGACCCTGTTTATCCTCTTCTACAACTCTCCCTCCCCCCTTACCCTCTGGTAACCACTGAACTATTGTCTGTGTCTATGAGTTTTTGTTTCTTCATTTGTTGTTCTTGGTCTTTTGTTGCTTTTAGTTTTACATGGCACATATCAGTGAAATCATATGGTTATCGATTTTTTCTGTCAGACTTATTCATTTAGCATTATAATCTCAAGATCCATCTATGTTGTCACAAACGGTACTATTTCATCTTTTCTTATGGCCGAATAGTATTCCATTGTGCATATATCTATATATATCACATCTTCTTTATCCATTCATCTATCGAAGGACATTTTGGTTGTTTCCATGTCTTGGCCACTGTAAATAAAGCTGCAATGAGCATTGGAGCACATATGGATAAATGATTTCAGATTTTGGGGGTAGATACCCAGGAGAGGGATTGCTGGGTCATATGGTAATTCTATTCTTAATTTTTTGAGGAACCTCCACACTGCCTGCCGTAGAGGCTACACCAATCTGCATTCCCACCCACAGTGTATGAAGGTTCCTTTTTCTCTACAGCCTCTCCAACACTTATTATTTGTCTTGTTGACGACAACCATTCTAACTGGTGTGTAATATCTCATTGTGGTTTTCATTTGCATGTCTCTGATAATTAGTGATGTTGAGCATTTTTTTCATATGTTTATTGGCCATTTGTATGTCCTCTTTGGAGAAATGTCTATTCAGGTCCACTGCCCATTTTTCAATTGGATTGTTTGTTTTTTGTTGTTGAGTTGTATGAGTTCCTTATATATTTTGAATATTAGCCCATTATCAGAGGCATTGGTTGGAAAAATCTTCTCCCAGAAAAGTTGATTGCCTCTTTATTTTGCTGATGGTTTCTTTTGCTGTGCAGAAGCTTTTTAGTTTGATATAGTCCCATTCATTTATTTTAGCTTTTACTTCCCTTGACTTTGGAGTCAAATTCACAAAATGCTCTTTGAAACCAAGGTCCATAAGTTTAGTACCTATGTTTTCTTCTATGCAGTTTATTGTTTCAGGTCTTATGTTTAGGTCTTTGATTCATTTTGAGTTAATGTTGGTACATGGTGACAGATAGCAATGTTGGTACATGGTGACAGATAGCAGTCTGGTTTCATTCTTTTGCATGTGGCTTTCCAATTTTCTTAGCACCACTTATTGAAGAGGCTGTCTTTTCTCCATTGTATGTTTTTGGCTTTTTTGTAGAAAATTATTCTGTACATATTTATGTAGGTATATTTCTGAGTTCTCAATTTTATTTCATGGGTATGTGTGTCTTTTTTTCTCCCAATACCATGCTGTTTTGATTATTGTTGTCTTGTAATACAAGCTGAAGTCAGGGCGAGCATACCTCTAGCATTGTTCTTTTTTCCTAGGATTGCTTTGCTATTTGGGGTCTTTTGTGCTTCCATACAAACTGATGATTTTTTGTTTTATTTCTTTTAAAAATGCCATTGGGATTTTGATGGGTATTGCGTTAAATTTGTATATTGCTTTGGGTAATATGACCATTTTAACTATGTTGATTCTTCTACTCCATGAACATGGAATGTCTTTCCATTTCTTAGTGTCTTCTTCAATTTTTTTTTTTTTTAATGTCTTATTGTTTTCAGTATATAGGTCTTTCACATCCTTGGTTAAGTTTATTCCTAGGCATTTTATTATTTTTGTTGCAATTGCAAAAAAAATTGTTTGTTTTTTTTTTAAATTTATTTTTCTGACATTTCATTGTTAGTATATAGGAATCCAACGGACTTTTGTATGTTGATTCTGTAGCTGGCAACTTGACTGTATTCATTTATTGTTTTTAATGGATTTTTGGTGGAGTCTTTAGGGTTTTCTATATATAGCATCATGTCATCTGCAAAGAGTGACGATTTAACCTCTTCATTTACAATTTGGATGACTTTTATTTCTTTCTCTCCCTGATTGTTCTGGCTAGGACTTCCAACACTATCTTTTTTTTTTTTTTTTAAATTTATTGGGGTGACAATTGTTAGTAAAATTACATAGATTTCAGGTGTACAATTCTGTATTACATCATCTATAAATCCCATTGTGTGTTCATCCAACACTATCTTGATAAGCAGCGGTGACCAATCATATTGTGTTCCTATACATAGAGCAAAGGACTTCAGTTTTTCACCATTATTTATGATATTAGCTGAGGGTTTGTCATAGATGGCCTTTATTATGCTATTTTCCTTCTATACCAATTTTATTGTATTTTAATCATAAATAGATATTGTATCTTGTCAAATGCTTTTTCTGAGTCAATTGATATCATCATTTTTGTCTTTTATTTTGTTTATGTGGTGTATCACATTGATTGATTTGCATATGTTGAACTATTCTTGTACCCCAGGGATGAACCCCATTTGGTCATGATGTATAATCTTTTTAATGCATTGTTGCATTTGATTTGCTAGAATTTTGTTTAGGATTTTTGTATCTGTATTCATCAGAGATATGGGTCTCCAATTTTCTTTTTTTGTGTTGTCCTTACCAGGTTTTGGTATCTGGTTAATGTTGGCCTCCTAAAATGAGTTAGGGAGTATTGTCTCTTCTTCAATTTTTTTCAAAGAGTTTGAGTAGGACAGGTATTAGATCCTCTTTGAATGTTTGGTAGAATTCACTAGTGAAGCCATCAGTCCTGGACTTTTGCTTTTGGGAAGGCTCCGGACGACTGATTAAATTTCCTTACTGTTGATCAGTCTATTTAGATTTTCCAATTCTTTGTGATTCAACCTAAGAAGGCTGTATGTTTCTAAGAACTTGTCCATTTCTTCTAGGATCATTGAAATTGGTGGCATATAGTTCTTATTGTATTGTTGAATGATCCTCTGTATTTCTGTGGCATCCATGATAACTTCCCCTCTTTCATTTCTGATTTTATTTGTGTCTTTTCTATTTTTATCTTAGTGAGTTTAGCCAAGGATTTGTCAATTTTATTAATCTTTTCAAAGAACCAGCTCTTTGTTACATTATTTTTGTCTATTATTTTTTTGTTCTCTATTTCATTTAGTTCTGCTATGATTATTTGCTATGATTATTTGCTTACTTCTGTGAGTTTTTATTTCTGTTCTATTTCACTCTGCATTTCTAGTCTTCTTTTCTAAATCTGAAATAGTTGCCTGAGTCAAAATATCAGATAAGAGAAACATTCTTTCATTAATGTGAAATAAACGTCCCCTTGTCTTGTTTTTTTTAAAGGATTTTCTGTGGCCCATTGCAATAATATCCATATAACTCATATTGCCTCTTAATTAATTGACTCTTAATTGACCACCACAAAAAATTTTCTTATTGGAATGGTAATAAATATTATGAAGTGTTACATGATCATTTCAGCAATCGAAACAACCATTTAATATCAATCAGGCCACCCAAAGCCCATAGAATGTTATAGATGATTTTATAAATTAATGATCAAAAACTGGCTTTTTTTGAAAAACATAATCCTTTATCAACTGCTAGTTAACTATTTAATTATTAGTCAATTATTTAGCTATTCTGAGAATAATGTTTAGTTTAAAAGAATGGAATTGATGTTTTTGACTAAAATAGGTTATGTAAAAATGTATCTAGGATATAAGTGGCTGCTTGTAGTATATCTGCACTGGAAAACATCACTTAGATGGCTAGAAATAACTTTTTAATACCGTTGTTCTAACTGTGAAATTTATGGGAAGAAAGTATGTTAGAGAACGGCAAGAGAAGTAAACAGAGGAAAAAAACATTTTTTCATTAATGGACCACTTGCATTCGATATTATGTCATCAGAAATTTATTTTTCCCTATGAAAATATAAATAAATATAAAATGACTGGCCACAAAAATATCCATAGCCATTCAGATAGAGCTGTAACTATTATATTTGAAGACCCAGAGAAGAGTCATAGGGCTTTAAAGCAAACTGCAAAAATGTGAACGGGTACCAAATTTCTTTGGCCTATTAAATATGTTGTTAACAAAATCACCATGGATCAAGACGTGATGTTGACCACAATATCTCAAGAAGAAAAGAAAATAGATTACTTATTACTCAAATCAATACTGGACAAGGGCTTCAGAAATCACCTTAGAATTCTGTGATAACTTTTAATGCTAATAATACTATTGAAATATTCACTGGGCCTTTTGAGGAGACATTTAAAGTAAGAAAATCATCATGGTTCAAAATATGAGTCTTACTAAACTTGACAAGCATCCATGATTATCTACAGTAAAAATTATAAAATGATTTTTTTAAGTAATTTCAGTCTGATTTCTCTCCCTAAAAACACACACACATCATAAGATCACCAGCCAACCATAGTCACTACAGTGTATTGGCTACAACCATTATTGTAATTGAATTGTGTGTGTATCAATAATATGTCTGTCAATAATATATCCTCCAATATTACCTAAATTGAAAAGTTTATGTTTTCATTAAAATAATGCAGTCTCAAACATTCACTCATTTTCCCTTTCGTTAGAATTTACTCTTTAATTATGGTAATATAAAATTTGAACTTATTTGTGTGTATAATACATGTGCAGACACACACACACACAAAGTGTTAGATACAACATTTTAAACATTTCATGCATTCTTAAAGATAGAGCCCAAAGGTTGTAGGAAAGGTATATAAATTTTATTATTAATGCATCAGCCAAACTCTGAGGGAAGAATCCCTCTAAGTATTATCCAAAAATAAACTTTTCAAAGTGGTGAGAATAAAATTTTGAGCAAGGATTTTAAAGGTTTCTTTAAAAAAAAAAAAAAAAAAAAAAACTAATGCAGTGGCTGCACAGCTGTTATATCAAAATGCTGATAGAGCCAAATGGCCCAAAACAGTAACTTCAAACACTGACCAGTTGGGCAAAATCCACAGAGTAATAAATGCTGTTCATTTCTGTGCTTTCCCATGCAGAATATAACTTTCAAAATGTTATACAATGTTTCTTTTGAAAAATGACCCTAAAACACAAAGAATAAACATTGCTGATGACATAGTTAAGAAAAAGTGAAGAATTCTGAAATAATAAGGGTACTTAGTAAGAAAAACATGTTTAACATATAAACATGTTTAACATATAAAGTGGAATGTCAAATTTAAGGAAGATTCAAATAACATTTCTAATTTAAACATGGTTACATCCCTCTTTTTTATAGAAAATCATGACATCATGAGAATATTCTTTATGGCAATTTATCAGGAAAATTTTAATATGAAATTATTTACAAATTTAGGATTTTTGAAAAAGTATATTTACTTATGTAATTAGATGTGATAATGATTATAAGATAGATGTCTCTATTTTGCTTTGTTAGCCATAGATAATTTTTTCCAGCCTCATTGAGGTATAATTGACAAATAAAATATTATATATTTAAGACGCACAAATTGATGTTTTGATATATGTATACATTGTGAAAAGATCACCACAATCAAGCTAATTAACATTCCCATTACCTCATATAACTATTTTTCTGTGTGTGATAAGAACTTTTAAGATCTATCCTTTTAGCAAATTTAAAGTATAAAACACAGTATTGTTAACTATAGTCACATTGCTGCATATTAGATCTCCAGAATTAATTCACCTAGCATAACTGAAACTCTGTACCTCTTGACCAACCCCTGGCAACCACACTGTCTGTTTCTATGAGTTTATTTTAGATTCCACGTGTGAAATCATGTAGTATTTGTCTTTCACTGGTTGGCCTATTTCATTTGGCATAATATTTTCTAGGTTCATCCATGTTGTAGCAAGTGGCAGGATTTCTATCATTTTAAAGTTTGAGTATATTCACACACACACACACTATATATATATATATATATATATATATATACACACTATATATGTATATATAGTGTGTGTATATATACATATATATATGTGTATATATATGTATATATATATATATACACTATATATACATATATATATACATGTATATATATATGTATATATGTACTATATATATATATGTAAATATATATATATTACATTTTCTTTATTCATCCATCTGACAATAGATATTCCAGTTGTTTTTACATCTTGGCTACTGTGAATAAAGCTGCAATGAATAAATAAATATGGGGGTGCAGACATCTCTTTGAGACACTTATTTCACATCTTTTAGATATATATCCAGAAGTGGGATTGTTCTATCATTTGGTAATTCTATTTTTAACTTTCTGAGGAACCTTCATATTTTTTTTCATAATGACTATTACAGTTTACATTCCCACTAACAGTGTACAAGAGTTCCAATACCTTCTAATCCTTGCAAAACCTGTTATCTTTTGTCTTTTTGATAAACACCATTCTAACATTTGTGAGGTGGTTTCTCATTGTGGTTTTGACTTCCTACATTATGAACAGGAAATCAAGATTAAATTGCACATATCACAAAAGTATAAGTAGTTTTGGAGGAAAATTATGTTTTTAAGTTGTTTTAGTAATGCCACTAGCATCTCTTAACTATGAATATTAAAATATACTGCTGAAGAAGACAAAATATCATGGAGGAAAGACCTAATAATACAACTGAATACCACAGTCAAAAAACAAAGAAAATCAATCCACATTTATAATTTTTTTTTTCTAACAAGAAGCAATAAAAGTTTACAATTTTTGAGTATCAACTTGGACAGCCAAGTTGGAGTGCTTTAAAGCCAGCATTGTTTCAAACCCTTATTAAGTGTTTCTTTGGGACAAGAGGCATTTCTGGGGGTAGTAATTTCACCTTCTTTTAAGACTATATATGGTGATATCTGGAGAATTAAAAATATTAAACAATTATACTGATCCATTTCTTTCATAAACATATAAAACCTTACTTTCTGACTGTCTTGGCAGGCAGAGAGAGAAAAAAAAAAACATGAATCCCCATGAAAGTACTGAAGTATAAATTTTATTTTTCTGTCTTTTTTGAACTAAATTTACACGCTTCTAGCATTTTTTAAAATTGTTTTTTCTTGTAGTGTCAGTGGACATGAAGGTACAATATGAAGGGCACTAAAAAAATCTATACTTACAATGTCAAAGGTTTTTAAGTAAGAGTTTCTTTTTTAGGATACACAAACAGTCTAAATTACAAGGAGTTAATTCACTATGGCAAACTATAAAAGTTGTGTTATTTTAAAAAGAACAAAGAACATTGTTCTCAAATCAAGCAATCTTTTTGCATATATTCTTTCTAAATTGCAAAAAACAAATTCAAAATTGCCTGGACAATCCCCATTTTTAGAAGGTTTGTACATTATTTTTTTCTCATTCAACATTGCTTAACAAATACCTGTAAGTCACACCTGATAACTTGACTAACAATTGTCACCCCAATAAACTTTAATTAAAAAGAAAAAATATATATATGTGTATATATATATATATACGTATATGTATATATATACATATGCATATATATATATATACATGTATATGTATATATATACACATACGCATATATATATACATATATACATATATATATATATATATATATATATATATATATATATATATATTGCTTCTGGCCAACTCTAAGTGATACAGGGGAGTTAGCATGTCCCTAGGTAGACAGGGAGTTCACTGGTGGAATAAACAAAAGACAGTCATATCCTAAAACTTCAGGTTTTGAAATCACTCCCTCTCTCCAGGACATAATGTAACAAGGCCTTGAGGTTAATGATAAAATTCATTTTGGCCTGACAAATGGATCAGATCTGATAGATAAGAGTGGCTTACTTTGCTAATTCCTTTAGGATGGACAAGCAGAACAAACCTGGTAGATGAATTTCATTGCCAGTTCCCTTCTTCAAACAGCTCCCCTTTCCCAAGCAGGCAAGGGAAGGTATAAAAGTAAGAGCTTTAGCCTCAGTCCTGGGGCACCCACCATTTGGGACGACCCTCCCGCTCAGGAGCTGCAACCTCTTCTCCTGTCTCTAATAAACTATCCTCTTTTTAAAACTTTTTGCCTCTCCCTGGTCCGTGTTTCCATTCTTCGGCTTCACGAGACACGATCCCGGCCCACACTCAGAAACTGCCGGCAAATCCAACATCACCTACATCATAAGTGAACTTGCAATAGTTTCCAGTAAAAAAAATGAATATAAAAATCATGTTTATTTATATACTTATAATCTATATTAGCAAAACTATAAACCTTAGAATGAATAAAACTGAAAAAGCAATTATTATTGATGGTTTTCTTTGGATGTTTGTAACATTGTATGGATTATTTTAATTGTTTTATACTGAGCATTTTGCATTAATTCTAAATATAGCATCCTTAAATTTTTCAAAGACTGATTTAATGTGATGGTTGACAATCTAATTATAAGGTATATCTACTGTTTTACAAATGAGAAAAAAATTAAAATTTTCTGCAATTAGTAAATTACCTTTTTACTTCAAAAAGGTAAAAAGAGATTACAGAATTATGGATTTTTTTGCATAGCTACAATACATTTTCTGATGTCTAAAGGAAAGAAAGTAAGTTAAAGAACTTATTTTTCTTTTTTTTAAATAAAATTTATTGGGGTGACAACATTTTTTAAAAGATCAGTGAATATGAAGTGATCCATCCTACAAATCAGTGGCTGAAGCTCACTGAAACTTACATTTGGAAACTTGGGGAGAAGTCATTAAAAACAGTCTCCAGAAAAACACTCCACTAACATAGGGTGAAAGAAAGTTTTCTTATTAAATAAGCATTAAACCAGAATGTCATGCACATCAAAGCAGTTTGCTAAAGAGATTGCAAAGAAAGAACGGAATGTCACTCTTTTATAAAGCAAAGCAGATGTAGCCTGTTACATACATGTTCTCATGAAAAACAATAAGCAGGCATTCAGTAAGAGGACTTGACAGCACTATTTGTCACACATAGTTCATCCTAAATTTACTTGGCAATTGAGATGCACCTCTGTGTAGCTACTTGGCTTTATACAAAGGAAAAACAAACCACTCATGTGTTCCTAACAGGAGGTAGTTTTGCAACTTGGAGCAAGGCACCTGTGGAAGTTAGACTCCTGCTACTCCACAGTCACTGGGAGATAGAGGTGCTATCATCCTTGATGGTTGCATTTCAAATAGATGGTCCCCAGATCCTTGGAAAAGTTGTCCTTGGGTCATAAAGTTGATAAGAGGCATATTTAGCTTTTAAAAAGATTTACATATTGTACATATCAAACAGACAGAGAAAGAACTTTTCTGAAGCAAGTGTTCCAAGGAAAGGGAATGGGAGGTGTTTCTTCCTGTATTTTCAACAGAATTTTTTTTTTCTTTTTTGATTTGTATTTACCCTTATAGGACCATCTTTATGGACTTACTACAAGTATTAACTAACATAAAGTCTCATGACAACAAATGCTTAATTTTCAACTTCTCATCCCTATTATTTTTATCTATATATTGCTTCTCATGCTGCTTATACTTCTTATATTGCTTGCTACTTTAAAAACACACAAACATGTTAAAATGACATAAAAAACCACAAGTATTGGCGAGGATATAGAGATATTGGAATCTTTGTACATAGTTGCCAGAGATGTAGCATGGTGCAACTACTATGGAAAACAGTATGGAGAGTCCTAAAAAATTAAAAATAGAACTAACATATGTTTCAGCAATTCCACTTTTAGAATATATCCAAAAGTATTGAAATGAAGACCTCAAAGAGATATTTGCACCTCCATGTTCATTTTAACATTATTCACAGTAGCCAAGATATTGAAACAAATGTCCATCAACGGATGAATGGATAAAGAAAATGTGATATATACATAAAATGAAATGCGTATTAGCCTTAAAAAAAGAAGAAAAATCTTACCACTCAGAACAACATGAATGAAACTGGAGAACATTATGCTAAGTGAAATAAGCCAGTCTCAGGAAAACAACTGTATGATCTCATTTATATTGTTGTCTGTGTCATACGTTTTTGTTTGTTTGTCTTATTCTTTTGTTTCTTTCAGTTATATATCCCATGCATGAGTGAGATTATATGGTGCTTGATGTTTCACTTCTGATTTATTTCACTTAGCATGATAATCTCAAGACCCATTCATGTTTTCTTAAATGACAGTGTTTTATCTTTTCTTATGGTCAAGTAATATTCCATTGTGTATATGTACAGTTACCACATCTTCTTAATTGAATCATCTATCCAAGGACACTTAGGTTGTTTCCAAGTCTTGAGTAATGCTATAATGAACATAAGTATACACATATCTTTATGAATAAATGTCTTCAATTTTTTGGTAGATACCCAGAATAGGGATTGTTGGGTCATATGTCAATTCTATTCTTAAATTTTTGAGGACTCTCTATACTGTTTTCCATAGTGTCTGTAGCATTTTACATTTCCACCAGAAGCATCTCAGTGTTCCTTTTCCCCACAGACTCTCCAATACATGTTATTACTTGTCTTGTTGATAATAGACTTTCTACGAAGTCTGAGGTGGTATCTCATTGTGGTTCTGATTTGCATTTCCCTAATAGCTAATGAAGTTGAGTATCTTTTCATGTATCTTTTGACCATTTTTATGTCTTCTTGGGTGAAGTGTCTGTCTGTTCAGGTCCTCCAACCTTTTGTTAAATAGATTGTTAAATAGATTGTTTGTTTTTCTGTTGTTGAGTTGGATGAGTTTTTTTATAAATTTTGAATATTAGCTGCTTATTGGAGTGGTTTTTTGCAAATATCTTCTCCCGTTAGGTTTGTTGCCTCTTTGTTGTGTTGATGGTTTATTTTCTTGTGCAGAAGCTTTTTAGTTTGATATAGCCCCATTCATATATTTTTGCTTTTACTTCCCTTGCCTTTGAGGTGAAATTAATAAAATCTTCCTAAGACCAAGGTCCATAAATTTAATATATATAGATATATGTGTGTGTGTGTGTGTGTGTGTGTGTGTGTGTGTGTATGTGTATTAATTGAAATTATTGGGATGACAATTGTTAGTAAAGTTACATAGGTTTCAGGTGTACACAATTTTGTAATACATTATCTATGTATCACATTGTGTGATCACCACCCAGAGTCAGTTCTCTCTCCATCAACCTATATTTGATTCCTTTGACCCTCATCTACCACCCACCTCCTCCCTTACCCTCTGGTAACCACTAAATTATTGTCTGTGTCTATGAGTTTCTTTTTCTTCATTTGTTTGTCTTGTTCTTTTGTTGTTTTCAGTTTTATATACCACATATCAGTGAAATCATATGGTTCTCGACTTTTTCTGTCTGATTTATTTTGCTTAGCATAATAATCTCAAGATCCATCCATGTTGTCACAAGTGGCACTGTTTCATCTTTTCTTATGGCAGAATAGTATTCCATTGTGTACATATACCGTGTGTGTGTGTGTGTGTGTGTGTGTGTGTGTGTGTGTGTATGCTTTTTTCTTTTCAGGTTTTAGGTTTAGATCTTTGCTCCATATGGTGACAGATAATCTAGTTTCATTCTTTTTAATGGGGCTTTCCATTTTTCCCAGCACAATTTATTGGAGAGGCTTTCTTTTCTTCATTGTATTTTTTGGGTCTTTTGTGAAAAATTATTTGCCCATATATATGTGAGTTTATTTCTGGGTTCTCAATTGTGTTCCATTGTTTTGTTTTCATTACTATTGTTTTGCAGTATAATTTGGAGTCAGGCAGTGTGATACCTCCAGCCTTGTTTTTTTTTTCCTCGGGATTGCTTTGGCTGTTTGGTGTCTTTTGTGATTCCAAACACATCTGGTGAATCTTTTTGTTCTATTTATTTTGAAAATGCCATTGGGATTTTGATGGAGATTAATTAAATCTGTATATTGATTTGGGTAACATGGCCATTTTAACTATGTTGATTCTTCCAATTCATGAATACGGAATATCTTTTCACTTCTTTGTGTCTTCTTCAATTTTTTAAAATAATGTCTTGAGTTTTCAGTGTATCGGTCCTTCACATCCCTTGTTAAGTTTATTCCTGAGTATTTTATCGTTTTTGTTGCAATTGCAAAAGGAATAGTTTTTTGTTTGTTTGTTTTTTCATTTCTTTTTCTGAAATTTCATTTTTAATATACAGGATCTTTGTACATTGATTTTGTATCCTGGAACTTTATTGTATTGTTTATTGTTTGTAATAGTTTTTTGGTAGAGTCTTTAAAGTTTTCTGCATAATCATGCTATCCACAAAGAGTAATAATTCGATTTCTTCATTCCCAATTTGGATACTTTTTACAAACAATCCCTGTGCTCCTGGAATGAACCCCACTTGATCACAATGTATAATCTTTTTAATGTATCGTTGTGTTCGATTTGACTGTATTTTGTTTAATATTTTACATCTGTATTCATGAGAGATATTGTCTGTAGTTTCTTTTGTGTATGTTATCCTTGTGAGGTTTTCATATAAGGGTAATGTTGGCCTCATATGAGTTAGGAAGTATTGCCTCCTCTTCAAATTTTTGGAAGAATTTAAGAATGATAGGTCTTTGGGTGTTTGGTAGAATTCACTAGTAAAGCCATCTGGTCCTGAACATTTGCTCTTGGTGAGGTTTTATATGATTACTTCAATTTCCTTACTGTTGATTGGTCTATTCAAAATTTCCTGTTCTTAGTGATTGAGTCTAGAAAGGTTATATATTTCTAACAACCTGTTCATTTATTCTAGGTTAATGAATTTAGTAGCTTATAATTTTTCATAGTATTCTTATATGATTGCTTGATTTCTGTGGTATTTGTTGTAACTTCTCTTTCATTTCTGATTTTTTTTTTATTTCAGTCTTTTATTTAGTGAATCTAGCCAGCAGTTTGTCAATTTTATTAATCTTGTCAAAGAACCAGCTCTTTGTTGAATTAATTTTTCTATTGTATTTGCTCTCTATTTTATTTAATTCTGCTCTAATTTTTATTATTTCCTTACTTCTGCTTACTTGGGTTTCATTTGTTCTTTTTCTAGTTATTAAGAAATAATGTTAGTTTGTTTATTTGGGATTTTTCTTGTTTCTGTAGATAGGCATGTAATTATATAAACTCACTTCTTATTACTGCTTTTACTCCATCCCAAAAAGTTTTGATAAGTTGCATTGTCTTTCTCATTTGTTTCTACGTATCTTTTGACCTCTGGTTTTATTTCTTCTTGACTCAGTTATTCTTTAGTAGCATGTTGTTTAATCTCCACATGTTGTGGTTTTCCCTGCTTTCTTTTTGCAGTTGATCTCCAATTTCAAAGCACTGTGGATGGTAAATATGCTTGGTAAGATTTCCGTCTTCTTAAATTGTTGAGGCTAGTTTGTTTTGCAACATATGGTCTGTATTGAGAATGTTCCATATGCACTAGAGAAAAATGTATAATATGGTGTTGTGGGATGAAAGATTCTGTAAATGCCTGTTATGTCCATTTGGACTAATGTGTCATTCAAGGTTGATATTTCCTTATTGATTTTCTGTTTAGATAATTGATCCATACCTGTCAATGGTGTATTTAGTAGTTGTTTGGTATATTTTGGTGTTTCTTCATTGGGTGCATACATATTGAGAAGTATAATGTCTTCTTGACATATTGTCCCCTTTACCATTATAAAATGTCCAGCTATGTCTCTTGTTACCTATTTTATCTATAAATCAGTTTTGTCAGATATAAGTACAACTATACCCACTGTCTTTGGGTGCCATGTGCCTGTAGTATCATTTTCCACCCTTTCACTTTGAGTCTGTATTTGTCCTTAGATCTGAGATCTGTATCTTGAAGGCAGCACATGGTTGGGTTCTATTTTTATTATTATTATTTTTTAATCCAGTCTTCTGCTCTGTGCCATTTTATTAGTGAGTTCAATCCATTTACATTTAGGGTGAGTATTGATGCATGACCATTTCCTAGAGCCATTTTATCTTTTTTTTTCTTTTTTTTTTTCTGGTAGCTCTGTGTCTCCATTTCTTTCTTTTTTTTTCCCTTTTGTGTTTCAGTCTGTTATTTTAGTTTGGTGGTATTCTATGATTTTATTCCTGTTTACTCTTTTCTTTTTTTTTTTTTATGTTACATGTCTGAGTTCTGGTTTTTATGTGGTTACCTTAAGTTTATAGAAAATAAAATTTCATATATACAATAGTCCTTTTTCTTTTGAATGCATCTTATCTCCATTCCCCTTTGCAAATTGAGACCTTCATCGTGACTCTTTTTATGTTTTTGCTGGCACAAATTATCCCTGTTTACGCTGTGAGTTCATTTCCTAGTTGCAATATCTATTGTTTTCTTCTTCTGTTTTTCTTTTTTTATATTTTTACCATCTTTAACCTTTACGTTATATTTCAGTGTATAGTGCCCTATTCTAAATAAGGATTGCAATTTCCTGCTTCTGTCTGTCTGCTAGTAATCTTACTCATAGTTTTATATCCTTTTGCTACAAGTAGCTATTCTGTTTTCTACAGTACAACGTCAAGGTTATTTGCAAATGGCTTCCCAATGAAAAGTCCTGTCTTAAACTTCCTTGGCACTGACAAAGAAGTATAGCTAAGGATGAGAAAATTCTCTTCACTTTGTATCTTTCTTCAGAGACCTAGAAAATGAAGTGTTCATACTAGGCAGAAAATTGAAATGAAATGGGGGTGGGGGGACCGTCATCATTTGTAATTCCAACTGCTACTTTCTAAAATTGTACTGGAAAACACTCACTGTAGGGGTAAGTTCTTCCTGTTCTGTCTTTAATCTTTGTACCCAACATGAGAAACATGGAGAGAGAGAGAGAGAGAGAGAGAGAGAGAGAGAGAGAGAGAGAGAGAGAGAGAGAGAGAGAGAGAAAGAGAGAGAGAGAGAGAGAGAGAGAGAGAGAGAGAGAGAGAGTTTGTTTAAGAAAACCTCTAACATAATTATGCAAATATATTTTGCCCTTGGAAAGAGTAAAGCAGCCATCATAAAACTATGATAGGTTTATATATGCTTTTGATTAGTGTGAATCAGAGATAAGTTATATTGGTGGAACCTTAAAAAAACATTGCTTTGTTTCCCTCCATAAGAAATATAAAACCCTTGGCCCTGAGTCTTCTTTTAATCTAAATAGATACTAAAGGAAATAATCCTGTGAATAAATAAGCTTCTGAATCTTATGTAACAGACTTTAGGATGAAAGATTAATTATGAGTAGTGTTCTATCTCTGTAGAAATAGACCTGGATGGATGATAGAGCTCTTATGAGCAGATTAATAATATAGGGGTCACAGGTGTAATGTATTCCTTTTGTTAGATGATTCCATGAGATCCCAATCAACCCTGGTGAATTTTCCTATATTATTAAGCTAAATAATTAAAAATAGGTTATAGTTTTGCTAAGATATAATCCAAAATGAATCATTAAATCTGTCACAAGAACTGTTTTGATTTTATTAGCTATCATTCTTAACATATTCAATACATTATATAAACAAAGTGCTGAGTTTATAGTCAATCCTGTGGAAGGTCAACTTATTATTTGAGTTTATCCTTCCTCTTCTCTGAGAATAGTTTTTGGTTGTTGAGTTTCGTTTCTTGTTTGCTTCTGTTTCCTCTTTTATTTATTCCATCATACAAATTGTCTGTACCTATCCTAGATGCATCTGTTCTGCGCCATCTGTGTATCTTATTGCCACATAGCCTATTTCTTTCTGAAAATCATTAATATAAATATTGAACAAGCCCATCTCCAGGACATATGGTTAGAGACTTTCATCATAGTAGATACTGAATCCAAACAACTAAACTTTAGTTGAAGAGGCTTAACAACATATGAAACCATGAAGTCATATTATCACATAATGCATAGTTCTTTATCCTTTTCACACACAATGCAACACACACACACACTTTTTGTAATCAATGTCCCATATTTCACCTTTCTGAGTCATTTCAATAGACGAATTTAAAAAATTATATCAGTTTTTGTTTCTTTGTCTTGTTCCTTTGTTGTTTTCAGTTTTAGTAACTTTACTAACTATTGTCACTCCAAGAAATTTTATATATATCATGCCTAGTTACTCTCATTGGGAACCTTGGTCTGCTACAAAATACTGGCCAAAGCCACAGGCAATATTTTGTTTAATTTTAATTTACACCTTCATAGTTCATTCCACTTTCAGTCATACCTGATATTCACAGCAGAAACAAGTCAGTCCTATATTAGATTTCTCATCTGTACCTAAAAAGTTTGTTTTAACACAAAAATCCATTCTTATTTATTATATACACCTTAAGTTCGATGACTTGACTATTATTTTTCCTCTAATTTATAGCCAATGTTTTCATTTTTCTAGTTTCTATTACACTCTAATAAATTGGATATATATCATCAATGATGACTACTAATTAATCAATGTTTCCATTTACATATTTGTTGGATTTATATGTACCAAAGATAAAGAAAATCTGTGTAGTTTATTTTTACTCACATATCAAACACTTTGTTAGCTTACCCTATTTATTATAGCTCTGATATTTAAAGCAGCAAACTATTTTCAATATTATTTTCCTCTGCACCATTAACTCATCAGTCCTTCATAGTAACACTTGAAAGCCTATTTTTAGGGCTCCAAATAAGAACACTTAAATTACAAGACGCCAAAATATATATGAATGTGAAAAAGAACTCCACTTGAAGTGTGTAGACAGTTAAAGAACCAACAGTTAACTTCATTTTAATACTCTCAGAATAGAGGGAAATCACCAAGATTAACTCAAAAGAAAGGGATAAAATTTGAGAAAGTATCAAGAAGTAGTGTTCATTGTTCCAGTGTAACAATAAAGTATGGATTGGTTGGTTAATAGTCATGCAAATTAATTTTGTCTTATCAAACTTGCAACTGATTTAAGTTACCATACTTCATGCATAGTTAATTATTCATATTTTAATCTTTTATTATATTCAACATTCAAAACACTCATCAAGACATTGTAAAATAATCTCTGAAAACAATAAAAATGATTGTTTTGTTTCTTTGAATCTTTGAACATTTTTTATTCTATTTTTTTATTCTGCCTCTATATGCATGTAGAGGCAAAGATGTTTTTTTAAATGTGTAGAGGAAAGTGTAGCAGGGCATTGTGTGTCATTGTAACAAAGAATTGGTGTTGCTGGTTTTGACATATTGACATATCCTTTTCTAGGGCTTTCAAATTTTACCCACACTCCAATTCTCCTGACTCAGGGATTGGTGTCAGTCCTTGATTGTGTTTCCACGTTTTTGCAGTTCAACAACTGAATTCAATTTTAAGCAGTCAAAACAGACTTTTGTCATTGTGTTTGCATCGGATTTCCTGTGGCACCCTGCCCACTTAATCAGGCAAGTAGGGGAATTACTGGCAACACAAGATGGGCCAAGACAAGCTACTGTGACCTAGCAAGAATCCTGTCACATGTAATTACCATAATTTATAAGGATCACTCCAGGCTCACGGGTATTTTTGCTGCACACCAATTGGACTGTGCAAGAATGTTTAAGTAAATATTTGGATGCAACCTGAAGCTGTTGAGAATTTCCACTTCAGCTAGAGCCCCCTTCTTATGAAATATTCAGTATATGAAATGTCTCCACTGGTGCAGAGTGGTGGATTTTCTCTCTGATTTGATTAGCAGTGATTATTCTTTCATGAGCTGTGAATGTCCTTCTAGATTAGCGTCATCCAAATTCTTTGGTCTTGTCACGGAAGAAGACCGGGAGGACTGTTGCTTATGAAGGTGTTTAAAGCATGTCTTTAACAATCTATGAAATATTTCAAAATAAGATTTTAAACGTCATTCAAATAAGTTCAAATACAATCCATTCTAATTGATAATGTGTTATTAGAAATCTGAAACCTAATGATATATTAGAAACACATAGAAACGCAAGACGGAAATGATACAAATTATGGCACTAGCATAATTCTGTTTAATGTGTGGATAATGATTAAACATGTTACACAACTATAAAAAAGATACCATTTTCTTTCATTAAAATTTGTGGTTTGTTCTTAGTAATTTAAGGATTATCTGAAATGATCCCAAAATTAAAAGGAACAAGCCTGTTAATTAAAATCACAAACACTCAAAATAAAATGTGTAGAATCAATGCAAAATAACTACACTTTTCATCATCCAAAAAACAACATTAAATCCTATATATGAGTGTGTTAGTATGTCTACATAAATATAAGCAATATAAATATGTATATACATATATAAATTATATATACATTTCTAAATGATAAAAACATATTTCATTATTATAGAAAACGCAAGGATATGCAACATTAAGGTGCAAAATAGTTTTATTGTCAGATATATTTGTGCTTCTTCATCTCTGCTTCTCTAACTCCCAAATAAAGAACATTTATTTCTTTAGTTAATGGGAGAAGATTCTCACTGAATTTAAGATTTATACTTCTGAGCATTTCATTCAATTTGTATTTTATGCATTTTTACTTATAAAGAAAAAAATTACCAAAGCTGAGAGTGTTTATGAAATAAAAACATATTAAATGAATTGTTTACATGATGCCAAATTATTATTTAGCAAATTTCTCTCAGTTGAACAAATGTTTCCCCTTAACAGAGTAAACAGATGAGTTGCATATGTCATGTATATAAGACAGTATGCTGAGGAATTAAATGTACTTATTTTTTATATTTGAAAATATATAATATTGCAATTATCTAATTTCAAAGGTTCTAAAAATTGCTTCAATATTTATATACCTTAAAATGTAAACACCACGGTAAGTCTAGCAACCATCTGTAACCACATAAAGTTATTACAATATTATTGACTTATGTTCCTTATACTGTACATTACATCCCCAATTACTTTTTTTATTTTATAATTGGAATTAGGGCACACTTTGGGGTGTGGGGGGTGGGACTGGAGGCATTCTTCTTACTATAGTACGAGAATATAAAGATTTATTTTATGTACATGTTGTTAGTGATTTGTTGGTAAATACTGAAAAACTAGCTCTTTTAAGAGGAGAAAAAAATCTCTAATTTGTAGTATTTGCATACATCTGTGATATAAATAATTCTAATATGGCAGATTTCAAGCTATCAGTGTGGATACCAACAACTCACAAAATTCTGAAAATTTAATCCAGCTTTCATGAACTGTTATCAGCCATCTCCAACACACCACTGTGTTTGTAGATTATAGGACAAAATTCTGAAATCTAACATAAAAATGGAAATTATAGTAATAATGGTAGTAAAATGATTATGCTGTTGATGACACATGTTCTTTACAGAGGGTGCCAAAAATTATTATGTATACGCATTTTAAGAAAGGAAAAAACTGTATTAAAATTGTAATACTCAGTATACACCGATAACAAAAGATGAATACAAATCACATTTGACTTATGCAATTATAAGAGGTGCTGAAAGTGGTTACCATCAGCATCCAGACACTTCTGATTACAGCAAACTACTGCTTGAGCAACATTAACCAAAGTGACACCTTTCTTAAAATGTATATACATTTTTTGGCACCCTCTGTATATATCAAAATGCAATCAAATAAAGAGAATACAATTTCTTATATTTATATTTTTAATCCTTGTACAAAATATATTTTCTAGCCAAAAATAACTGAAGATAACACGAAATATTTACTGCTATCTAACTTTGTGGTTTGAGATTATCTCCACTTTATATAATGATTATAATGTCTCTATTATACATTATGAATAATTGTTTAATACCATTAGAGAGGAACGTATGAACTAAGGGATAATCAGGCATACTGCACACATTTTATAAAAAAAAGTTCAAGTTTGCCATAAAAAGTACTATTGTAATAATTTTGCATGGTGACAGATGGTAACTAGACTTTCTTGGGGATTGTAATGTATGTAAATATCAAATCACTATGATGTACACCTGAAATTAATAGGATTTTGTATGTTGATTGTGCATCAATAAAAATTAAATAAATGTAATAAATACAATAAAAATACACAACAGATATAGTAAAATACCAGATCTGTTTATTTTTAACATTTAACATTCCAGGGTCATTTGATAATTACCTAAGCATATCAGTGAGTGAGCCCCTAATTGATTATAGGTAATATCTGGAAGAGAAACACAAAATTTCTTTACCTATTACTGCCTGTGTAATAAGTTTGCCTGTATAAAAAGGACCGATTCATGATGTGGTAAATTGGCAGTGCTCCTAAATACCCAGGAATCAGCTATCCTATTATATATGTGCCATAACAGTTATGTTATTGAAATGTAGCAGTCCTTTTATATAGAGTATACATGGATCTGATTGATTGTTGTCTATTTTACTTCTACTTACTAGTAAAATCAATAAGTTACAAAATATTATATTGATTCAATATTTTAAAATTTCTAAGGAATTATGTACAATGTATCAAAATAAGCATTTATGAGTGATTCAAACATGTGCATTTTATTGATAAAGATACAAAAACATAATTTGTTTACACAGCTGTCCTTTATTGTAAAACACCATCTGTGGAAGATTTGAAGGCTAAAATGGTTACTTGTTTTCAGTAGACTAAAGGATGTATTCTGGTTTGTCATATATCAAGCATTTTTAGTTGTAATGCCATTGGTTTTGTTTTGCTGATTTTTTTCTCTAATGAACACACACAAACATTAACAGTAATGTGAGATAAATTCATCAGACCACACTTGATTGAAGTCATGAAGTTATTAATCCTTCAAATTATTTGGCTGATTTAAATAAAACAGATGATCTAAATAAAAGATTCAAAGACTGTATTTCTTTGCCAAATTTATTTGATTCCTGATAAATGGTAATTTTGTCATTCTAAAGTTATAAACAATAAGAATAATATGAAAGACAAAATCAACATATTTACATGTGGCAAATTCTATGTGAATGTATCATGAAAAATTAACCTTCTTGGATCATTTTTTTCTTTACACATTGCAATGAATGTGTCTAAGTATCATCAGTCAAATTCTCCTAAGGTATAATTTCCCACTAGAGAGAGGGACTCTGATAATTTGCGATGACACATTAGCGTGGCAGAGTTAATGCCACATCCTTGTATGCTTAACTCACTCTCAGGGAGTAATTTTAGCCCTACAGGATTGTTTCATTATATCCTAACACGAATTAAGTGACATTTTCAAATTATTTATTTTATCTTAACTATTCCCATGACAGTTGAGAGTAGGAGTGAAAATTCCTACTCTCCTTTCTTATAATAACTTGAAAATTTTACATTTTTTTGAAACAGTTCTCTTATTTTCATTGTCAGATCCACAGTTGCTAATTGCATGTCTGTGATCTAGATTTCTTCACAGGCTGTCCTCAGGCACTTTCCTTGTTTTTTTTGTTTTTTTTTAATATTTACAAAGTTCCAGTATTGGCTGCTCAGCACAGAGTCATCTGAGGGAATGGCTGGCAAAGACAGAAGCAGTGGAGGACAACATTGTTAGGGAAACAAACAGATCAGCAAATCCTATAACAGTGCCAAGAAATTTTATTAGTGAAAGGTTTATGCCTTCCACTTAAACTCCAGCCTTTCCCCACAACATGCCCTTAGATGAAATCCAAAATATGATTTTTTGTAAGACAAATTAGAAATTCTTACTATCTATTAATACGAAATATAGTTGCAACCTAATTGAGTTTTAGGAGGAAATATTTCAATATTTTGAGATTTTTCTGATGGGATAGAAATAGCTTAAATGCGATTCAAACTTTGGCATGCTGAATATGGCTTTTTTTTCTCCCAGCAGGACTCTCATGAAAACAAAAACAAAAACAAACAAACATAAGTTTTCAAAGCTGAACCAAGAAAGAGTCATGGGGAAAAAGAAGTTTGATATCTGTAAGGACAAATATTAGGAATAATAGTGACAACATCTAATATTTGTAGAGCACTAGTATAAGACAGACTCAGTGCTAGGTTCCTATCATATTATTTAATGTAATGATGACATCCAAATTATTATCTCTTTCCTAGTGATGCTGCAAAAAATTAGCACAAACTGGGTGACTTAAAACAATAAAATGTTATTTTCTCAGAGTTCTGGAGATGAGAAGTGCAAAATCAAGGTGTCAGCATGGCCATGGTGCCTCTGAACCTTGTAAGGGAGAATCCTACTTGCCTCTTCTTAGTTGCTGGTAGTTTGCTGGCAATTCTTGGTGTTCCTTAGCTTGCAGTGCATCACTTCCATCTCTGCTTTCATTGTCACATGGTATTCTCCCTGTGTGCCTCTGTCTTCACAAGACGTTTTCCTCTTCTTACTGGGACACCAGTCATATTGGATTAGGAATCTCCCTTACTCCGTTAAGACTTCATCTTCAGTAATTACAGCTGTAATGACCCTATTTACAAATAAGGTCACCTTCTGAGGTATTGGCGGTTAGAACTTATCTTATTGAATGTCATAATTCAACCCATAACAGGTATGAAATTACTTCAGAGTATTCATTTTCTAGAAGAGTAAACTGGGGTTTTAAATAGTTAAGCTATCCAAAATATTAGACTAAGTTTTCAAATCCTGGCGTTTTGTCAGTAAAGTGCATGTGTTTTATCTTTCTGCCACAGACTAATTAAAGCCATAGCCCTAAAAACCATTAATTTTGTGGAGAAATCCACAATGCAAATTTAATAATCCTTTTATGGTGAAAGCAGGCAGGAATATTGAGAACTAAGAGCAAAAGAGGCTACATAGCACATTAAGAAATAAGAGTCAAAGAAGAAAAAATGTAAAAGAACCACCTCTAATGAAAACATAGTGTCTATTATGGCTTCCCATAGTGGTAGCCAAGACCTGGAAACAGAAGAAATAGGACCATGAAAATAAGGGAGGCTTATAATGTGTGGGTGAGATATGATGACTTCCTTATGGATTAGGGTAGAGTGGGAAGAGGTTGGAGAGGACAGGATATGAAACCAGATGATTAATAAAAAGAAAATAAAGTCTTGAAAATAATATATAAAGATGCACAATAATTGTGAGCTCAGATTAGTGGAACCAGAAGGTCAAGGAGTAGTGCAAGAAGTAGAGAATGAATCAGATAACTAATGTTTACTAACCATGCAAATACAAAACTTGAGAAATAAACAACATTTAAAAAAGCAACGCCAATAGCATAATAGCGGTAGATATACAATAACACAGTAGTTTATACTATATTTTAGTAGTGCAATAGGTTTCTTGCAAGTACCAATACTCTAGTAATTTCCTGCTATCAAAGAATGCAGATCAGTTTTGTAATATTGTAGGTTATACTACGCATTAGCCCAAGCAAAGTGACCAAATTTATTTTGGTGTCCATAAGCAGGAATGGCATGTTGTTTCTAGCAATTAATAGGTGAAATATTTGTTAAATTCCTTATTGTGCAGTTGTTGATGGTTTAAATTGAGTCATTATTTTAACAGCCATGAATATATTTTAAAATAATATTTTAAATGATTCATATTTGATCATAAGTTTATTTTAAATCTTCTAAAATATTTAGCTAATGTTTTGGTTGATGAAATAGATTCATATATTTTTTAAGTAGAAATATTAGAATACAGAAAAACTCAAGTCATCACCTAGTAATGGTATAAAGGCATTGCTAGGACTGAGCCAAGTTTGGCAATAAACTTATTCATCACCAGGCTTCTGATGGCTCCTGATAGTGTACTATCCCTAATTTGTACCTTATGTTACCCAGTCATTCCTAACTGGTGCTTTTGGAGTTATATTTGCACATAAATGTGGTTTTAAAACATTCTAGTTTGACTCCAAATTATGTTTTACATTTACTAGCAATGAAGTAGAAAGGATGGAGATATGCATTAAAACAACAACAACAACAACAACAACAACAACAAAAGCCTGTTAGTATCCAAGTGAGTCTCTGATACTGGGCATTTTCAATGACCTCCCCCCAACACACACACACACACACACACACACACACACACACACACACAAACACACAATCTGTCAACTCCTTCCATGCTCTAGGCTTGAAGTTCTCTATCAGAAGCGAACTGAAAGCTGCAACCACACGATCATCATGATTCTGCCTCTCAGAGCACAAAGATAGCTATTTTGAAAGCCATAGAAAATAAATTCACCCTTTATTCTCAAATGCACAGATGACACCTTAATGTGTTTTTCAGTATTTGGTGAGGTAATTCACTAAATTGCTTCTATTCAAACCCATTCTAGTACTAGCTGGCGCTTATTTATATCTCATGAAATCATCCCTTTTCATGTCCATTTAAGATATAGTTGCTGTTTTCACAAGGCCAGAAGGAAGATGTAGAATTTACTAAACATTGTAATGAATAATATTCATTGGAATCTCCCCTTATTATAATGCAGAGATTATGATTATTGGGTAAAAATAGCCAACACATATTAATACAGTTAATGTTGCATCTTAGATGAGGAGTTGAATGCCTAGTAGAATGTCTAATTTTAGACTGCATGTGAAGGTGACAGGTAGTAGCAAAATTTAAAATTCAAAGAAAGACGATTAGTTTTAAAATTCTCACGTATAACATACAAGAGAAAAAGAACATAAAACAGCATCTGAAAATTGAGTACAGGTGATTTGTAAAGTATACCATAGGATAATTTCTATTTATGGGTAAGAAAGGATGATAGTGTTCAGATTTACCCTCCTACATGAAACAAACAAGCAATGCAGAACATTTCATATAAAACATGATTCTTTTGGTATTGAACATATGGCAACAAGGCGAGTGACTCATGAGGAATAAACATAAATAAATGAACGAGCACTACTCTTTCCCTATGCTACTTGCTGAAAAGTTTCCTGCCATTTGCCAGGAAGGAAAACCAGGCAGAGGTTAGTGGTCTCTCTGAAACATAGAGATGAAACTAAAAGTTTAGGAGAATAAGACAGCTGGAGTACTAAACAGACAGTACTGAAGAAGTATAGACAGATAGGTAGGTAGATAGATAGATGATAGATAGATAGATAGATAGATAGATAGATAGATAGATAGATAGATAGATAGATAGGTAGATGACCCTGGAGATCTACATATAATGCCTGACAAGTATGCAGCAGAATATCATCAGTGCATGTGAAGAAACTATCTGTGACAGGACAAAAAAATATTCACAGATGACTAGCACAAATCGTATGTGGCACTCACACACAGTAAGAAATTGTGCTTGTCCCCACCAGCTATACCAGAAAAACCACACAACTCATATGGCATTGGGTACAGTAATTCAGAGAGTCTTGCCTCAGTAGTGGGGAATAGTGACCACTAAATTAAACAACACTCTAATCATAAAAATTAAAAGTATGAACCAAAATTATCAAACTGTTTCCAATTAACTACATCTAAGAACGAAGCATGATTATTTATAAGAGAACAGACATATCTAACACCCAGTAATATAAAATTCACAAAGTCTAGAATTCAATCCAAAATTAGCAGGCATTCAAAGATGCAGAAACATATACTCCTTAATGAGGAAGAGTCAATTAATGGAAATTGACTTATACCTGGCACAAAGGATAGAATAATTTAAAAAGAACAATAACACAGTTATTATGATAGTATTCTATATGCTTATAAATTTAAAAAGAATCATGGAAGATACAATAAAAGACCCAAATTGAAATTCAAGTGATGAAAACTATAACATGCAAAATGAAATATATACTAAAGGGTTAAACAATAGATTAGACATTGAAGAATAAAATATTAGGGAACTTAAAAACATAACAATAAAGAAACCCATAATGAAGCACGGAAAGAAAAAAAAGAAAGTAAAAATATCACTGGGGACAATATCAAGCAGCTTCAAATGCATGTAATTGGTATCTGGAAGAAGAGAAGACTGATGGATGTTAGAAGAAATATTTGAATAATAACAGCTAAATGTTTTCCAAATTAGATGGAAAATATAAACACATTGAACCAAAAGCTCAGTAACTCTAAACATAAGATAAATAAAGAAAAAAACAAAAACAATAAATAACTAAACCAATGCATACATGCTCGTATTTTACAAAACCAGCAATAAAAAGAAAAATCTTTAAAGGAATCAAAGTAGAAAGACATTAGATACAGAGAATCAAAATAATCATGACACACATTTTGCTTTAGAAACAATACAGCTGAGAAGACAGTGGAGATGTATCTTTAAAGTACTGCTAGAGAAAATAAAAGTAAAATGTCAATCTAGAATTCTATTTCTAGAGAAAATATCTTTCAAAACTGTTCATGAAATAAAAATGATTTAAACATACATAAGTGGAAAGAATGCTCATAAAGGTCTGAACTATAAGAGATGTTAAAGAATGTTCTCTGATTTAGAAAAAGTTTACCAAATGAAATAAAGATCTATACAAAAGACTGAAGGACTGAAAAATGGTAAGTACTTTGGTAAATATATATTATCACTTTGTGTTATTTAATTGTTTTAAAAGAATTGATTGTTAAAACAAATAAAATAATAATGTGTATTGGAGTTCACAGTCTATGTATAAGTAAGATATTTGGGAAAATACCATGAAAGATGTGAGAAAAAAATTCAATTATATTTTTTATTGTTAATTTATATATACATTAATAAATATTAGATTACTTAGTGTTAAACTTTGATAAATGAAAGAGGTCTACTACATACTATAAAACCTGAAGCACCACCAAAATAACAAAACAAAAATTACAGCTTACAAATCCACAAATAAAATGAAATTATAAAATTAGTCAATCAAAATTTCTGTAGATGAAGAGTTAAAACATAAGAAAGAACAGGTGAAATGAACAGAAATCAAATTGCAAGATTATATATTTAAACCTAAATTATCAATAATCACATTACGTACAAATGAAGGTGTTGTATATGTTCATTGTCTTGACTGTGTTGGTATTTTCTGTCACGTCCAGTGCAACATGGGCAGTGAGAGAATGAGAAGTGGCACCGAAGGGTTAAGAAAGAAACAGAAGTCAAGAGATTTATGCAATAGGGGCCAAGGGTCTCACAGCCTCAAAGGACTGAGAGCCCCAAATCGGGCCACCTTGTGGCTTTTATTGATGTTCACACAAGGAAGTAACATTGTTTTCTCCACGGTCTGTGAATTTCATACATTATACTAGGAAACTGATTCAAACCAATTACCCTTGCCTGCAAGCAGCGGAAACGTAAGTCTCAGGATGTATGTACCTCCCCAAGGGACAAAACCTTTATGCTGAAACTTACTGATATGAATAGATGGAGAGCTGATGTTATCACATCATTGAATTTCCTCCCAAGCAGGACGTGGGAAGGAATGTAGCCACAGAGGCAGAAGCTCTTCTTAGCTGGGAGAAGGTAGGGGTCTATGCCCACCTCTACCAACCCTGTGAGTTCTCCTGATGGCCCCTATGTGACTGTGCCTGTCTTAGGTTGTTCCTCACTTGAGGAATCTTACCCATCCTTGACTAACCAACCATCCTTTGGGGCCAAACAGGGAGACATAAGGTGTAAGCACAAAGGTGAAGCAAAGTGCCTGAAAGGATCCGTCTCACAGACTCTCCTTTCTTTAGGGGTAGGTACGAGGGGACAGACGGTTAGGCTGCTGCGTGACAACAATTTCATAGAGGTATATATGTTAAATGTACCAAATTGTATACTTATAAATAAGTGCAATTTATTGTATGCCATTTACAGCTCAATAAGAAAGTAAACTATATACTTTTGCAGACATACAAATATCGGAAGAAGTAATTACAAGCAGTACAACAACAAGAAATTTAAATAAAATTCTTCAAACAAAAAGAAAAAGATATTAGATGGGAATGTGAATATATACAAAGAAATTAATATATCAGAAATTGTAACTATTTGGATAAACATAAAATTTAATTTTATTACTGAATTGATGTTTAAAATTTGACTGCTTAAAGAAAAAACTATTAACAACTAATTTTCTGATTTACTATAATATGCATATATATAACATACATATATAGTAAATACACACATATATAATATACACACATATATACATATATAATACACACACTATATATATACAAATAGAATATATAATATATAATGTATATATATATATATATATATATATATATATATATATATATATATATATAATATATATGGTGCCCAAAAAATGTATACACATTTTAAGAAAGGAAAAGTGTATTAAAATTGTAATAATATATACCGATAACAAAAGTTGACTACAAGTTACATTTGCCTTCTGCAATTACAAGAGGTGCTCAAAGTGGTCACCATCAGCGTCCAGACACTTCTGATTATGGCAAACTACTGCTTGAGCAATGTAGACCAAAATGTCCTCTTGTATAAATTTTTGGGGATATCTATCTATCTATCTATCTATCTATCTATCTATCTATCTATCTATCTATCTACCTACCTACCTACCTACCTACCTATCTATCTATCTATATCTATATCTCTATATCTCTATAGAGATATAGAGTTATTGATATTGATATAGATATAGATATAGATGATATAGATATAGATATATTATTGCATGACAAAAATAAGGAATCCAGAAAGAAAGATATGGAAGGTAACTGTTGGAAACTGTTAATATTGTACATGAAAAAGTATGCTATACTTGAGATTAAAATCTGATAAATTAACCATGTATACTACACATTACACAGAGACTTTTAAGTTAATAATCATTTTTACAATAAAGCCAACAAAGAAGATACAATTGAATCTTTAAATATATTTAATATAATCTAATTGAAGCACAAAAAAGAAAAGAAAAAATAGAACCGATAGAAAAAATAACAACATTATAGATATACCATGTTTTGCTATGTATAATGCACACTTTTTTGCCCAAATATATGAGGGAAAAATAAGGATACACATTATTCATGGGTAGTACTCTTTCTCTGTCTATTTAAATGTTTTTAATTTTGTTTATTTATGCTTATGAGTTAAAAATGTAACTCTAGAAATCAATAACAATATCCATATGCAAAATAATACCCTGGAATACGATAACCAGTTTTGTTGAACTTACAACAAACTTGCAACCATGAAGAGTTCTTGGCCTTCTGTGATGTGAAATATTGTCAATTTGTTACCAGTACATAAAATTTCTTGTACCTTGTATCTGTTCTTGTGTTTTGTAATTATTTGTTACATAAAATTTCTTGTACCATAATATGTTAAAAAATAAATGCTAAAATTCCTTTATGATATAAAAGACAAGTATCTAAATTTAAAAAAAAATAAAAATTTGAATTAAAAAATTAAAATGTTAGATTTTCTCCCCCTGAAATTTTGGGCCAAAAATGTGAGTATGCATTATACATGGGAGCACATTATACATGGCAAAATACAGTAAAACCCACAATATCAGCAATATCATAAAAGACAAATGGTTTTAAACATCCAAATTAAAGGTGCATATTTTCTGATTATGAAACAAGAAGACCAATCATAGACTAACTACCAAAAATTCACTCTAAAAATAAAGTGAATATAGGTTCCAAACAAATAGATGGAAAAAATATATACGGTGGTAACACTAACCACCAGAGATTGATATCAGACAAAGTAGAGTTCAGAGCAAAGAATTTTGAATAAAGAGAATCATTTTCTATTTTTAAAACGTTAAATTTTTAAAAAGAGAGCTTAGGAACCCTAAACATCTGAATCTTAAAACAAAGCAAAAGATCTGCATATACTAAGCAAATACTTATAGTGGTAAGGAGAAATAGATAAATCTAAAATTATACTCAGAAATATAAACAAACCTCTCTCAATAATTGATAGAACAAGTGACCACAATCAACAAGGATATATTAAACAGAAACAATACTATCAACAAACTTGACTTAATTGGCATATATTAAAATGTCTGAAATCAGTGATCTTAGCTTGTATCTTGAGAAACTAGGAAAAAAATTAAAAAAATAAAATGAAGCAAACAGAAGAAAGAAAAACAAAACCCTTTAACATAAGAGAGAAAACAATAGTCAACACATAAAAGCAAGGACTAGATTATAAGGGAATGTTATAAACAATACATGTCAACAAATTCAACTTAAATAAAATGGACAAATTCCTTAAAAATACAGTCCAGGTCATTCAAGAAAAAAATATTACCTGATTATCCCTATATATCTTAAAGAAACTGAATATGTAACACCTCCAATTCACTAGTGAATTTTATTAAACATTTAAGGAAAATATAAAACAAATACTACGTAAACTATTAAAAATATTAAAGAGAAGAAAATAATATCCAACTCTTATTATAAGGCCTACATTTACTTCATGACAATAGCAACAAAAAACCATCATTACAGGAAAAGAAAATTAAGGACTGAAATTCTATATATGTCTGAATAAAAACTTCTCAGCAAAATAATAACAAATTTAATCTGACAAAGTAAAAGTTAACATATCATAACTGAGTGGAGTTTATCTCAAGAATTCAGGGTAGGTCTAACATTCTAATACAAAACATTGTAATTGAGCATATTAACATATAAAGGAAAATAAGATAAACTTGATTTGTGCAGAAAAGGCATTGTATAAATTCAAAAAATGTTGAGAATATCTAAGGGGTGAGTATGACAGTTACAGAGAGAAGAGACAAAAGGACCAAATATTAGATCCTAGGTCACTTCCACATCAGGAAGAGGATGAAGTAGAGATGTAGGAGCAGAGTTAAAAGTAAGAGGAAGTGGAAAATCTACCAACAGCAAGTTAAAAGTAGGAGTTACTGAGGTACTGAACAATCAGTGTTTCAGAATCTATATAAAGATATATTTTGTTAAAATGAAAAATGAATGACTGTTTCAAAATTCTACTGAGAGGCCAAGAAAGATGGATACTTTTGAAATGTGAGCATAATTAGTGACCAAAAGGACAGCTTTTAAAAATGAATTAATGGAGGTTAAATCCTGATTGGGTTGGGTTCGAAAGAGGATAGAAGGAAGAGTAGTAGATAGGAAATGTAAAAATACTAGCAAGTGCTTGTATGTATATTAAATACATTCATCCTAGTAAATTTTACTAGAGGACTTATTGGAAAGAATCCTTTTTTCATCTTATGATGAATTCATTCAAAGCTGTAACATGAGAAATATATTACCTTGTAACATATGTAACATGAGAAATTATGTAATTTAATATACACTTGATGTATCCTTCAAAAATGAAGGTAAACTAAAAACATTTCAGTTAAATGAAAACTGAAAGAATTTATTGCCAGTAGATCTGCATTACAAAAACATACTACATCATGTTCTTAGCCTGAAGACAAATGATAAAAGATGAAAATTCAACTCTTCAGGAGGTAATGAACAGCAAAAATGAAAAAATTGAGAGTAAATATGACTGCTCATTTTTCTATTTTTATATTTGTAAAGGACGTATAACTCTAAATCCAAAATTGCAACACTATTACAAGATTTATAATGTATATAAATGTAATGTATGATAATGATACCTCAAAGAACAAAGTGAGTGAGTGAAACCATACTTTTGCAAATTTTTCACATTTTATATGAAGGAAAATAATATTAATACTAACACTGTAATAATTTAAGGGAACATAGTCTAATGTCTAGTACAAACACTATAATATTGATATCATAAATAGCTAAAATAAAATTAAGGGTTAACAACAAAATATTGGGAAAAGTTGTGTCAATCCAAATAAACACACAAAACGAGGGACAAAGACAAAAAACTGATGATAGAATGGAAGGAAAATAACAGAATAGACTTAAATCCAATTTTATCAATAATTCCATTTACTATAAATTTACTTCAATTAAATGAAGAAATTGTAAAAATGGATAAAAACACAAGAACTTGCTATGGGATGTCTGCAAAAGTTAAATTTACAGTACAAGAACAGAAATTTTGGACGTTAAAATCAGGCTAGGAAAGTTCAAGACAAGCAGCATTACTGGAGCTAACAGAGAATACTTAATTATGATAAAAGTGTTCAACACAATGATTTTACAGTAATAAATGTGTTTTTGCTGTAAACAGATTTAAAAATACAATATGCAATCAGATACCTATTTGGAAAAAGGTGAACTTCATTCCTAATCTCACTTAATACATTAATTCATAGACAACATTATATCTTTTTCATATATATATATAATATATATTATATTAATATATATTGCTCTTCTGACATTGTACATATCTATGACAATTCCATTGACTCTATTTCTTATACTGTACTCCATATCCCATGACTATATATATATATATATACATACATATATGTATATATATATATACACATACATATATATATATATATATATATATATACACACACATACATACACACACACACATAGTCGTGGAATATGGAGTACAGCATAAGGAATAGAGTATATATGTATGTATATATGTATATTATATGTGTATATATATATATTTATATGTATATGTATATATATATGTTAAATTGTAGTTGAGATACAATATTATTCAGCTTCAGTTTCAGGCATACACTGTAATAGTCAACAAGCATTTACACCATCCATAAGTGGTCTCCCTAATAAGATAGGTGCCCATCTGACACCCTACAAAATCTTTACAGCATTATTGATTATATTCCCCAAACTCTTTCATATCCCCACGGCAATATTGTAGTTAACAATTTATACTGTCTAATCCCTTCCCCTTCTCCCTCATCCCCACCCCGTCCCATCTAACAACCATCAGTTTTTCCTCTATATCTCTGAGACTCTGTGTACTTTGCTTATTTATTCAGTTCTTTAGATTCCCCACATAAATGAGATGATATGGTTTTTGTCTGTGTCCGACTGACTTATTTCACTTAGCGTAATGTTCTTCAGGCTCATCCATATCATTGCAAATGGTAAGATTTCATTCTTCTTTATGGCTAATACTCCATTGTATAAATGTACCACAGTTTCTTAATCCAGTCGTCTATCGTGGGCATTTCGGTTGTTTCCAAGTCTTGGCTATTGTAAATAACACTGGAATAAACATAGGGGTGCATATATTTTACCGAATTAGCATCTTGGATTTCTCTGGATAGATACCTAAGAGTGGAATTGCTGGGTCATAAGGTTGTTCCATTTCCAGTTTTTTTGAGCTACCTCTATACTTATTTCCATAGTGGCTGCACTAATCAGCAATCCTACCAGCAGTGCATGAGGGATCCCTTTCTCTACATCCTCGCCAGCATTTGCTGTTTGTTGATTTATTGATGATAGCCATTTTGATTGGAATGAGGTGATATCTCATTGTGGTTTTTATTTGCATTTCTCTAATGATTAGTGAGGTTGAGCATTTTTTCATATTTCTGGACAATATAATATCTTAAATTATGAAATTTTGAGACAAAAACATGGAAGAAAATCAGGGCTTATATAATAAATAAACGAATATGGAAATAAACATATGACACAAATAGTATATTAATACATATGGCATTATTATATTTATAATATTGTAAATTTATGTAACCAAAATATAATATACTTATAATAAAATACATTCATACTGCATAATATAGATTTCAATAATGTATAAATAACTATTACTCCTTATCGGTAAGATAACAAATCAATAAAATGAGCAATTCATTTGAAAAATTTACAGAATTAGATATTCAAATGATCAAAATACACATAAAAATTATCAACAAATCTAGACATCACAGAAATAAAAATTAAATCTGCATGAGATACTAACATACCTATTAGAAATGCCAAAATTTAAAACAGCTGAAAACGCAAATGTTGGTCAATATGTGAAGCAACAGGAACTCTCAACATTGCTGAAAATCAAAATGGTACAACCATACAGGAAAGGAGATTGATAGATTTTATAAAGTTAATTATCCACTTACATTAATATATAAATATTATATATATATATATTATATATTGTTATATTAATATATAAAATAATTATATAATTATATTTTTAGTTATTTCCCAAAGATAAGCAAAAACAGATTTCTGCAAAAAGACTTGCACATGAATGTTTATAGTAGCTGAAATTGTAGGAGCCCAAACTGCAAAATTCCCAATGTCCAAGAGCAGGTAATGGAAAAACAAACTGTGGTATAAGGAATGGCATACTGAGAGACAAAATCATGAACTAATTAAAAATATGTATATATAAATATATATATATATAGAGAGAGAGAGAGAGAGAGAGACAAAAACACAAAATAATAGATTATATCATTCCACTTTTATAAAATTATAGAAAAAGCAAAAAAATAAAATAAAAGGAAAAGAAGCATAATTGGAGAAACAGTACTGCATGGCCTGGAATTAGTGGGCGTGATTGACAGCAAAGGGGAACAAGGAAGCTTTTGTGATTATGATCATATTCTATACCTTGAATGAAGTGGTGGTTATGTGATGTATGTCATATCTCATGAAACTGTACATTTAAAATGAGTGAATTTTATTATGCATAAATTATATAGCAGTACATTTGATTTATATAAAAATACTTGAAGACAAAAATGAACATAAACAAATGGTAGGATAGACAAACAGATAATCACAGTTAGAAATTTTAGTACTCCTTCCTCACTAATTGATTTAAAAATTAGTCAAAAAAATCAGTAAGAATTTATACACCCTGTGCATATCCATCAACCACATTGACCTAAGTGGTATTTATACTACAACCAACAACTGTAGAATTCTTTCTACTATACATGGAACAGAAGGATAATAAACAATATTTGGGGCCATAAATACATGGTAATAAAATTGAAAAGACTAAAATATAGAAAATACGGTTTTCCCACAAAATAAATAAACTAATAACAATAACTATAAAATACTTAGAAGAAGCTACAGTATGTGAAAAAAGCATGTGAAAATTATACAACACATTTAGTAATAAGTGGGTCAAAGAAAACCTCACAAAGGAAATTAGAAAATATTTTAAACAGTGATTTTGAAAATAAGAGCAATCCAAATTTGTGTAAAGAAGTTAAAACAGTGCTTGGAGATAAATTAACAGATAAAGTTATGAGAAATCAGTGATATACATTTCTGCTTTAGGAAGAAAGTTAATAAAGAGCAAATAAAAACAAAAACTACTTGTAGAAAGAAAATAATACAGACAAGGAGAGAATCAGCGAAACAAAAAAAATAAAATAAAATGTAAAACATTGTGCAGTCAGGGCACGAGAAAACTTTCTATGGTGATGGAAAATTCTATATCTTGACTATACACCAAACACATCCTCATGACTCTTCAAAATGCAACTTACAATGGGTGCATTTCACTGTATATAATTGTATTGGAAGTAAACACCCAGAGGTCACTAACGTTTTAGGGACAATCAGAGATGAAGTTGGTATTCGATAAATCGATATAGTCATTTTTTTTCTTTCTCTATACCATACTACAGATATCTCTCAATTAATATGGAAAATTAGGATATACATTAGGCATTAAATAGTTTAACATACCTACTATAGTCCAGAGTTCAAAACTAAGTTAAATAGTGGATTTTATTTTCTTTTGTTACCTTTATTTTTGACGCCATCAAAAGGGACACATATTTAAAGTTATATACTACAGTGACACTATACAGTGTAACAAAGTATTAATTCAACAAATATTTAGTAATTATCATATAGAACATACTTAAAACACTTCCTTTCATGGATCATTTAAAAGAAGCTATTTTTCGAAATGCTTAAGTTATTACAATTAGCATATTTTCATATGCCTTATATCCACAACTTGATTACTAGCTGTGACTGTGTGCACATGTTCAAAAGCATGCATACACACACACACACACACACACACACACACACACACACACACACCACACAATAATTGGAAATATTTAAACCAAGTATTTTCATTAGGTTTACCACTGGGACTGAATTAATAATTGAATAGCAAACTCTAGGAAGTGCTTTCTATTACATTAGATGTGAGGTTATCAGAGAGTTTCAAATTGTTAATATTGAAAACATTCATGTATTCTTCTGAGATTCAGTGTCAGTCTGAAATACTATGGTATTGCTTACTGACATTTAATACAGGCAGCTTGAAACATTGTTATATAGTAAACTTGAGTGGTTATTAAAACAGTATCCTGATGTTTCCACTTTCACAAAATTTTGATATTGACTCAGATTAAAAATGTTTAAATTCCAGAAATAACCAGAGACTGCTACATTAAATATCCCTGGGAATTATTGGAAGAAAATAATACAGACATTTGGGGGGAAGCAGAGGGTAGTTGCTATTTTAAAAACACATGCAGATTTACTAGAAGGAAGAAAATAAACGCATTCAGGGTCATAGAACCATTGTATAGAGCACTGGTGAAATGATGTTGAAACAATTGACAGAAACCAGCAATAATGAGTCACAAAATTAAGCCCAATGAAATTAGTCTGAATATTCAATCAATGGCTCGCTCACTGAGAGATAAATAAAGAGATTTTACAGAATAGTCACAGAATAGGCTTGATAGCTTTATGTTATGTGTAATGCATAGGGTGTTCATATATATATAATAGAAAATCCTGGGGGTGGCAGTAGATGAGGGTAAAGGGGATCCAATATATGATGATGGAAAGAGAACTGACTCTGGGTTGTGAACACACAATGTACTATATAGATGACATATTACAGAATTGTACACCTGAAATCTATGTAACTTTACTAACAATTGTCACCTAAATAAACTTTAATTAAGAAAGAGAGAAAGAAAGAAAGAAAGAAAGAAAGAAAGAAAGAAAGAAAGAAAGAAAGAAAGAAAGAAAGAAAGAAAGAAAGAAAATCTCAGCAAACAAAATAGGGATTGTGGTAAAAATTTCAGACTAAAGATAATCAGTAAATTAGATTGACATTGTATTGGGAAATGGCATATCACAATAAATATATGAATCATTATTTTTTTTCCATATACATATAATATTATTTACTATCTTTAAATTTTTATTAAATTTATTGGTGTGACATTGGTTAGTAAAATTATATAGGTTTCAAGTATACTTTTCTATAATAAATCATCTATATATTGCACTGTGTGTTCACCACCCAGAGTTAGTTGTCCTTCCATCATCATATATTTGACCCCCTTTACCCTCTTACCACCCCTTCCCCGTCCCCCTCTGATAACCACTAAACTGTTTTCTGTGTCTATGAGTTTTTGTTTGTTTGTTTGTCTTGTTCATTTGTTGCTTTCAGTTTTATGACTATTTATTGAACAATTACATATTTAAAAACTATTTTTGCTCCACTAATAAATATGGTGGTTATATCAGAAGCATGGCAGCTTGAGGGGTCCCCTTGATCTCTCCCCTTGAAGTTACAACAAGTTCAAGAGCTAGATCTAACAAAGGATTTCCTGTGTGACACATATATGTGTATGAGAAATTGGCACAGTGAAACATCTGAAGGTGGGAGAATCAGGGCAAACAAGGGAAGAGGGAAGGGAGAAGAGCAGAGACAAGTGCTATAGAGGAAGCCTGGAGTTCACCGCAGGTCTCCATGAGGGGAAAATTCAGGTTGCAGTTGCACCCTCTGTGGCCCCAGGCATGCCTGTCTGAGTGATCAGCATATAATAAGGCTGAAACTAGCAATTAAGGGAGAGACCGAATACAGAAGTGCAACAGTTGTGTAATAGTCAACAAGAACTTCCCAAGCCAATGTAAAGAACTGGATTCTCGAATCCACAAACAAAAAGAACACCTAATTATCTGAACCCCAAAAGGCCTACTCCAAGACACATTATATTAAAACTGACAAAAATTGATGACAAGGAAATCTCAAGACAGCTGGGGAAACAAGTTGGTAACCTATGAAGGAAAGCCCACTAGATTATCATCAGATTTTTCATCCTAAACTCTACAGGGTAGGAGGGGTAGAATCAAAGTTTGAAACTATTGAAAGAGATAAATTACCAGCCAAGAATACTATATCCAGCAAAATTATCTTTTAGATATGAAGGAGTAATAATGACCTTTCCAGACATGCTGAAGCTAAGAGAAATTTTCACCACAAGACTTGCATTACAGGAAATACTATAGGGGCTTATTCTGCCTGAAACAAAAAGAAAAAGGATACAAAATTATAAATAGATGACTAACAGAGAGAACAAAGCAGGAAATTGCAACCCTTATTCAGAATACAGCACTATACACTTAAATACAGCACGAACATTAAAGGAGATAAAAATATTAAAAAAGAGAGAAGGAAAATAAAATAGCTACTGCAACTTGGAAATGAACTAACACCACAAATAGGGATAACTTTTTACCACAGAAACATAAAAGGAGAGGAGATAAAGGTCTGAATTTGCAAAGGAGAATAGAGATAAAATTCATGCAGAAAAAAAAAAAATAGAACTACTCTATATAAGAAACTATTTTTTACATAAAATTAGTGGCAACTACACAATTAAATCCGGAACTGAGAGACGAAAGAAAGGGAGGAAATATCACAGAACGCCAGGAAACTAAAATAATAGAAGCAGTAGGGCAAAGGAATAATGGAGACACAGAGCTACCGTAAAACAAAAGATAAAATGGCTGTAGGAAATCCTCATATATCAATAATTACCCTAAATGAATATGGATTGAATTCACCAATATAAAATGTATAGAGTAGCAGGTTGGATCAAAAACACAAAACTATATACGGCCTTTAAGAGACATATTTCAGCTGCAAAAACAAATATAGACTCAAGTGAAAGGGAGGAAAACAACGCTCCAAGCAAACAGCATCCAGAGAAAAGTGGGTGTATCCATACTTATATCTGATGAAAAAGAGTGCAAGACAAAAAATGTAATGAGACAAAGATGGGCATTTCATAATGATAAAGGGAACAATACGTCAAGAAGACATAGCTCTTATATATATTCTCTATATATTTGCCCAATCAGGAAACACCAATATATATAAAGCAACTAATAAGATAATTAAAGGGAGAAACTGACAAAAACAATATTATAGTATGGGGCCAAAAAGTGCCATTGACAATTATGGATAGATCATTGAAACAGAAAACCAATAAGGAAATATAGCCATGAATGATACAGTAGACCAAATGGATATAATACACATTTAAAGAGTTTTTCATTCCAGAACACCAGATTATACATTCTTCTCTAGTGCACAGGGGACATTCTAAATGATAGAATATATGTGGGACACAAAACTAGCCTCAACAAGTTTAAGAAGATGAAAATCATACTAAGCATATTCTTCGACCACAAAGCTTTGAAATTGGAGATCCATTGTAAAAAGAAAGAGGAAAAAAACACACATGTGTGGAGATTAAACAACATGCTTTGAGGTCAAAACAGAAATAAAAGGAAAGATCAAAAGATTCATAGAAATTAGAATGAAAATACAATATATCTATGAAGTGATATAAAGTGATGCCTGACCACTGCGTTGTATGTCTGAAGCTGAAGAGGAATAATACTGAATGTCAACCATAATTTCATATATATATATATATAGTCATTATAGTCATGGGATGTAAAGTACAGTATAGAAAATATAGTCAATGGTATTGTAACAGCTATATATGAAGTCAGAGGTGTAGTAAGGGGTGTAACGGTCTAATCGTGTGGTTTTGTACAACTGGAAGTAGCATAAAAAATAAAAATAAAAAAATAAAAAGCTAATATGTCCCCATTACACATCACAGGCAAGTAGTGTATATTCCTTGGGTGTAAGTATGGTTCGATATACACAAATTGATCAATGTGATACACCACAATGGTCAAAGTGATACACCACATATAATAAAAATTATATGCTCATACCAATAAATGGAGAAAACCATTTGACAAGGTACAGCATCCACTTATAATTTAAAAACTTAATAAAATTGGTATAGAAGGAAAGTACCCAATATAATAAAGGCCATACACAACAAAGAGTCAACTAATATCATACTTAGTGGTGAAAAACTGAAAGCTTTTCCTCCACAATCAAAAACAAGACAAGCTTACTTACCCTGTCTCACCACTGTTATTCCATATAGTATAGGAACTTCTAACCAGAGCAATCAGGCAAAAGAAAGAAATAAAAGACATCCAAATTGGGAATGAAGAAGTCAATTGTCATGCTTTGCAGATGACATGATTCTTTATATAGAAAGCCCTAAACACTCCACCATAAAACTATTAGAAACAATAAGCATATACAGTAAAGTTGCTTGACACAAAATCAATGTACAAAAATCAACTATGTTCTAAAAATGGAATTTTATATACTAAAATTAAATATCAGGAAAAGAAAAAAACAATTCCTTTCACAATTGCAACACAAAGAATAAAATACCAGGAATAAATTTAAGAAAAGGTGTGAAGAACCTATGCACTGAAAACTACAAGACATTATCAGCAGAAATAGAAAAAGACACAAAGAGATGAAAAGATATTCTGTATTCATGGATTGGAAGAATCAACATAGGTAAAATAGCCATGTTATCTAAAGCAATATATACATTTAATGCAATCCCCATCAAAATTCCAATGACATTTATTAAAGAAATAGAAAAAAAATCAGATGTGTATGGAATCACAAAAGAGCCCAAATAGCCAAATCAATCATAGGAAAAAAGAACAACGCTGGAGGTATCACATTCTCTGACTTCAAATTATACTACAAAACAACAATAATCAAAACAGCATGGTATTGTCAGAAAAACAGATGCACAGCCCAATGGAAAAGAATTGAGAACCCAGAAATAAACTCACATATATATGGGCAAATAATTTTCAACAAAGGATCCAAAAACATACAATCAAGAATAGAAAGTCTCTTCAATAAATGGTGCTGGGAAAATTAGAAAGCCCCATGGAAGAGAATGAAACTATACTGCTGTCTGTCATAATATACCAAAAATAACTCAAACTGGATCAAAGATCTTAATATAAGACCTGAAACAAAAAATACAAAGAAGAAAACATAGGTACTAAACTTATGGACCTTGGTCTTAGAGAGGATTTTATGAATTTGATTTCAAAGGCAAGGGAAGTAAAAGCAAAAATAAATGAATGGGACTGTATCAAACCAAAAGGCTTCCAACAGCAAAGAACATCATAAACAAACAAAGAGTCAACCAACTGAATGGGAGAAGATAATTGTGAACAACACCTTCTATGAAGGGCTAATGTCAAAAATATACAAACAAACTTGTACAACTCCCCAACAAAAAACAATCCAATTAAAAGTGGTCCAAAGACCTGAATAGACACTTCTCCCAAAAACACAAACAATGGTCAACAGATATACAAAAAGATGCTCAACTTCATTTGCTATTAGGGAAATGCAAATCATAACCACAATGAGATACCACCACACACCTGATAGAATGGCTGTTATCAACAAGATAAATAATAACAAGTGTTGGAGAGGTTGTGGGACTAAAAGGAACCCTTATATCCCTTATATGTTTTTGGTGGGAATGTAAATTGGTACAGTCTTTATTGAAAACAGTGTGGAGGTTCCTCAAGAAATTAAGAATACAATTACCATATGACCCAGCAATCCCTTCTCTGGGTATCTACCCCCAAAAATCTGAACACATTTATGATATATGTACCCTTAGGTTCATTGCAGCATTATTCACAGTGGCCAAAACATGGCAACAAACAAAATGTTTTTTGATAGATTATTGTATAAAGAAGATGTGGTACATATATGCAATGGAATATTATTCAGCCACAAGAAAAGATGAAATACTGCCATTTGTGACAACATGGATGGATCTAGAGTTTATCATGCTAAGCAAAATCAGTCAGAAAAAGTTGAGAACCACATGATTATCACTCATATATGGGATATAAAACTGAAAGCAAACAAAAACTCATACACACAGCCTACAGTTTTGTGGTTACCAGAGGGTAAGCAGGGAGAGGACAGGTAGAAGAAGGTAAAAGGGATCAAATATATGGTGATGGTAGGAGTTTTGACTTTGGATGGAGAACACACAACGCCATATATAGATGATGCATTACAGAGTTTTACACTTGAAAACTATAATTTTACAAACCAATGTCTCCTCCAAAATTCAATTAGAAAACATGGCAATAAATAACAATTTTGAAAATAAATTTTAAACATATCTTCAGCAAGTGTTTTTTATTACATTCCTTGAAATGACAACTTAATGGTAGAAACAAAATAATGAAGAATTTCAACCTAGTTATGTAATAATATATCATAGGTAGTTACATAATAATAACTATGTAACAAAATTTCCTAATTGGAAATGCATAATCACATTGGTGCTCTATAAGTTGTAAAATAGGATATTAACAGGGAAAATATGACATGCTCTTTAATATTTTTCATTTATTAACTTAGTCTTAGATGCTAGATCAATTTTTTGGATACCAGTTTACTAATAATTCATATTGTAATTCAATTTAAAAATATTTAGTATGTAAACACAAAGGTATAGTGTTTATTAGATAATATATATTAGTTCATAATATAAAGTTTTATAAATAGAGAAATCTCATATTACATTTAAAGACAACTATAAACATAATAAAAGCAACAGTGTAACCATGATTACTTTCCAAATGAACTGTAACTCAACAGCTGGTGGTACATTCAATTAGATACAGTCTATCTTATAAATCTTATCAGCTCATTAGGTTTATCCTTTAATGCTAAACTACCCCATTTGAGACCAATGGGTCAAACCTGTATAGGAAAATATTCAATCAAGTGACTGAAATAAAAGTTGAGTGTCTTGGTTTTTATTGTCAGTTACATATAATTTTTAGAAAACATGCCATTTGGATGATATGTTTTCTCCTACTGAGTTATTCTTTCTTCTTTGTTCATCTCCTCCATTCTTTAATATCAAAAGCATTCTGTTGATTTATGCTTAGTAGAAATCTCTTGCATAAAGTTCAGTAAAAGTTGACATACAGTTATCACACACTATTCTATTTTGAATTATGAGGCAGATACAAATTTGTAAACTTCCTTCTTTCTTTAATTCTACTGTTTAGTGAGTTGTGTTTATTATAAAAATCTCCAAGTAACCTGGTTATATTTGTCCTATTAACTTTCCAAATGTATTGTCAATCTCATTGCTCTACTGGAATAGTCATACAAGTTGACAATACTGTACTACCCATCTTTTAAAATGGAGATGTGGCAGAATTTAGTGTTGTTTTGAATTACGCATGATTTAATAAATAATTTTGGAATGAATCTCCTTGTCCTGATAGCAGCAGCTATTCTATCAGGAAAATTGCTATTACAGTTATATGCCAGTTATTTTTTTTTTCTTATTAGGTTTATCATTAGCTTAAGACACACATATATTTTTTTCCTTGAGGATTTCTTTGAATCTACCTTCATGAAGTGGACTTATTTAGTAAGTGTCATGTGGGGTCCAGTGGTGCAGTCTCCCTGGTCACCTAAGCTAGTTGCTCTAGGTTTGTTCACTGTATGGGTTGTGTGTGCTTTGGTTGCTGTTTGCACATGATTGGGAAGGATTAACCCTGGGGACTGACTGTTTATAAAGACTGGCCATGACAACAGTCAAAGAGCTAAGTGCAGGGGCTGACTCTAAGGAGCAGGATTTGCTTTATCAGGGCTCTGGTGCCTGCCCAGTCTGCCCTTTGGGTGTGTCTCCCAGGAAGGAAGCAGAGCGGTGCTTTGGCTTGGTCTAAAGCTACCAAGCATGTTGGCCCTGGGGTCTGGAAGGGACCTCCCCTTGGAAGTGACAGTAACAGGCCAAGCTGTGAACTGAGGCTGGCTGCTGCTAGTGCTGGGCTTGGGGTTGCTCAGCAAAGGTACGAGGCACATCATGGCTAGATGATGCTTTTTTTAATTTTGTGAACCTTTGAGAGATTTTAGGAAAGTCCACAACATGAGCTAGCATGTCTGTCTGGGAGAAAGCTGCCCCTCCAGCCCTCATTCTGAAGCCAGACAATTCAGTTCCTCCTCCGATGTCCATGGCACCTTTGAGCTGATGCCTCAGCACTGGCACTCAGAGCAAGTGAGTCCACCAGTGAGTAAGCCCATATATATGCCCTTCAAGTGGAACTCCTGGGATTCTAGCCTCCCACTGTTCACTCAGCCACAACCTCTGCTGGTTTTCATAACCAGAAGTTGTGGAGATTTCTCTTCCTGGCACCGGAACACTGGGCTGGGGAGCCTGCTGTGGGGTTGGGACCCCTCATTCCTCTGGGAGGACCTCCACAACCAAAATACCCCTTCCAACTTAACTGCCCCACATGGGTATGTGGGTGTGAAACCAGCTCTTTACATGTCTCCATTCCTCCTACCAGCCTTGAAGTGGCTTCTTCTGTCTGTCCTTAGTCGTAGGGCTTCTCTTCAGCTAGACTTTAGGTCATTCTCAATGATAATTGTTCTATAGTTTAGTTATAATTTTGATGTGGTCATGAGAGGAGGCAGGCACAGTGTTTACCTACTCTGCTGTCTTTACCAGATCAGTTCCCCATCTTAACTATTTTTAAATGTACATGTCCATAGTGTTAAGGTTTGTTGGCTTTTAAATATAAGTTTTGAAAGGGGTTTGTTTTAGTGGGTGATTTAGATTTGTACTATATGTGATGGTTAATTATATTGAGCCATGGTGCCCAGATATTTTATCAAACGTTATTCTGAATGTTTCTGTGATGGAGTGTTTTGGCTGAGATTAACATTTAAATCAGTGAACTGTGAGTAAAGCAGGTTACCCTCAAAAATGTGAATGGTCCTCATCTAACTAGCTAAAGCCCTTAATAGAAGAAAGATGGGCCTCTCCTGAGTAAGAAGGAATGCTTCTAGAAGATTGCCTTTGGATTTGAACTCTTCCCTGGGTCTCCAGCCTGCCAGCCTCATCTGAAGATTTTGGACTTACCAAACCTCCACAATTGTGTGAGATAATTCCTCAAAATAAAATTATCTCTTTACTTCTCACTCTCTCTTAGTCTCTCTCTCTCTGTACACATACCTACCTACCTACCTACACACACACACACACACACACACACACACACACCTTTGGTTCTGTTTCTCAGCAATATAGTATACATCTTTATCTTATCACAGTCTACATTCAAATGACAACATACCACATATTACATACTTTATAAAGCTTACAACAGTATTCTTTCATTAAAACCTCCCAGCATTTCTGCAATTGTTATAAATTTAAACCTACGTATTTTATAAATTCCACACTATTATTAGTTACATAGTCAATTTTATGTAAAGAGAATTAAATATAAGAAAACCAATCATATATATTTACTCATGTAGTTAGTGCTTCTTGTTCTCTTCATTTCTTTGTGCTCGTTTATATTTCTATTTGGCTTCATATTCTTTCTGTCTGAAGGATATCCTTGTACATTTCTTATAGTGTAGGTTTATTGATGATGAATTCTTTAGGTTTTGCATGTCTGAAAGAAAAACAGTTTTTTTCTTGGATTTTGAATTATTTTTATGCTCTTTATGGAATTTTAAGTTGACAATGGGTTTCCTCTTTCAGACTTAAAAATACTGCTCCATTCTCTTCTTGCTTGCATTGTTTCCAACAAAAAAAGAAATATAATATCATCATCTTTTGACTTGTGCATGTAATATGATCTTTTTCTCTAGTTGCTTTTAAGATTCTCATTTTATCCCTGGTTTTGAGTAATTTAATTATATGCCTTGGCATACTAACTTCCATATTCCTAGGAATTAGGTTTCATTGACGTATATGAATGTGTTTTAAAGTTTATATAATATTTTTTAAAACTGAAAATTGGTTTTGCAAATCTTTGTCTACTTTTACTTATCTCTAGTTGAGGGCTAAAATCACACATATATTAGGCTGCACACAATTATCTCACATCTCACTGATTCTCTTTATTAATTAGTGTCTTCACAATTTAATTTAAAATATCTATCAATAAACATGTTGTCATTTATTTTAGGATTAATATGTCAAATGTTTGACAAGATGTTTTGTTTTCAAAATTATTTTAGGGGTAATATAGGCAAAATATTTGTAGATCACTGAACTAGTTATATCTGGATCATAACTGGTGCTCAATAAATAAATGCTGAATAATAATAATAAAAAAAAAACTATTCAGTTTCTTTTCTCTATCGATATTTTACTTTGGATCATTTCTATTACCATATCTTTAAGTTTCCTAATATTTTATCTTGAAATATTTAATATGTCATTACATCTGTATTGTAGTTTTCATCCCTAGAAATATGATACAGATTGTTTTAATATTTTCCATCTTAGTACCTAATATCATTGAGCTTTTGCCTAGCTTTTTGTACAACTGGAACACAGCTGTAATGTAATTTTTAATACTTTATATGTTTTGTTCAGGGTTTTAATTGTTTACAAGAAAGGACAAATCCGGACCCTTTTACTCCACCTTGGTTAGAAACAGAAATCTTTACATGCACCATGTTTTGAGTGAGTTTGTTTATCATGGAGTTATTCCACAGTAGGCTTTATTATTATCATATTATTATGGTTATTATATTCATTTACTTTTTTTTAAGTTTATCAGGGTGATAATTGTTAGTACAGTTACATAGATTTCAGGTGTACAATTTTGTAACACATCATCTGTATATCACATCGTGTGTTCACCACCCAGAGTCAGTTCTCCCTCCATCACCATATATTTGATTCCCCTTTACTCTCATCTATCACACCTTTTTTCCCTTACACGCTGGTAATCACTAAACTAGTGTCTGTGTCTATGAGTTTTTGTTTCTTTATTTGTTTGTCTTGTTCTTTTGTTATTTTCAGTTTTATACACCACATATCAATGAAATCATAAAACCTGAAACAATAAACTATATAGAAGAAAACATAGGTACTAAACTTATGGACATTGGGTTCAAAGAGGACTTTATGAATTTGACTTCAAAGGCAAGGGAAGTAAAAGCTAAAACAAATGAATGGGACTATATCAAAATAAAATCTACTGTATACCAAAAGAAACCATTGACAAAATAAAGAGGCGACCAACCAAATGGGAGAAGATTTTCACAAATAATGCCTCTGATAACTAGTTAGTATCCAAAATATATAAGGAACTCATACAACTCAACACCAGAAAAACAAACAATCTAATTTAAAATGAGCAGAGGAACTGAATACACATTTCTCCAAAGAGGACATACAGATGGCCAATAGACATATAAAAACCAAAATGAGATATCACCTCACACCAGTTAGAATGGCTGTCATCAATAAGACAAATAATAACGAGTGTTGGAGAGGCTGTGGAGAAAAAGGAACCCTCATAATCTGTTGATGGGTATGCAGATTAGTACAGTCGCTATGGAAGGCAGTGTGCACATTCCTCAAAAAATTAAGAATAGAATTACCATATGACCCAGCAATCCCTCTCCTGGGTATCTACCCCAAAAATCTGAAAACATTTATCCATAAAGATATATGTGCTCTGATTGTTCATTGCAGCTTTATTTACGGTGGCCACGACATGGAAACAACCAAAGTGTCCTTCGATAGATGATTGGATAAAGAAGATGTGGCATATATACACAACGGAATACTATTCTGCCATAAGAAAAAATCAAATAGTACCGTTTGCAACAATGTGGATGGATCTTAAGATTATTATGTTAAGTGTTCATATACTCTTCACTTACTTCTCTTTGAGTTTACAGACCTATAAAGATGAAGCACAGACCACGGTTTACAGGGACCTACTGAAATAATGTGATAAAGCCTTGCCCTGGTCACAAGTCATCTATCTTGCTGTTTGTAGCTATACTTCTTTAGAGTCTTCAGACAGTAGCAGATGTCACTTTCTAGTGTGTTATTTACTATGAAAAATAGAATTACCATTAAAGATTGCTTTACATTTCCTGTTCTTCTTTATTTTAAAGGATATTTCTTGTTTACTGGGAAATATTTAAGTCACTTATTTAAATCAAAGTAGCATAATCCTACACATGTTTTAGAGGTGGTAATCTCCTTAAAGTACATTTGAATCATTTGCTATCTGACTTCCCAGGTTTTTCACCCTTCAATTGCTCACAGAGACTATAATATTTTTACCAAATAGATGCACATAACAGTGTTCTGTTATGTTGACAATGGGTTTTTGTTGTTATTGTTGTTGTTAAGCATTATCAACTATTGCAGAAACATCTCAAGGGAAAAGTGTTACTATGAATGAAGACAATGATGGATGATCAATACACACAAACAATTCTAGAGTTAGAAATCCACTTAACACTTGAGAACTTGATGAAATCGTGAAAGAAATGCTAAAAATAGAAATGGAGGAATCAAATAAAATTATTGAATAGGCTTAATATTAGATTTTAATTTTATGGAGCATGCTAAGTCAAGCAAATATCTAGATTTGTTTACTTTAAAGTTGTAATATCTAGATGATAAAAAAATTGGTATCTTATAAAATCCTTTGTGAATCATGAAGCTAAATCAATACTGAATGCAAATGCTAAACACTAGTATATAAGTTTATGCTTGGGTATGAACATTGAACCAAAATAAACCAAATGAAAACTTGGATTATGTTTATTTTCATTTTAAAATGTTTTTATGGAAAATTAATATCTTTTTTATTTAACAAAATCGATGAAAATGGTAGCATTGTTAATCTAGACTTCTAAGTTTTAATGTACGATGGTGTCCATAAGCAAAGATTCTGGAACTAAAGTTTAGATGACTGTATCTTGAGCTACTGAAACAAGAACTACATTGCCTATGTTCGTAGTTAGGGAGAAGTTTCAAGACAGGGAAAAGGATTAGTTAAAGATAACATTTAAATTGATCCAACTTTATAGAATAGATATTTTCTTTTGTTAGTGAAAAATGAAAGCTAAATAACAGAAATGTAGAGCTATCAGTTCTATATAGGAGATAACTTTTAACACACTGAGAATACACATCATCTTAATAACTGGAGAAATCCACCAAAGTTTTAAATATTTAAGATCGATATCCTAACAATATGGCATTTCAGATCTTCCGAGCTTTAGCCATGACCAGTTCAACATTATCTACTCTAATAATAGAACCATGGAACAAAGAGTGAAGAGAAGATATCCAAGATGCTAAAGAGTTGCCAGAAAATCTGCCTGGCATTTGCTTTATTGTAAGAAGAATTACTCCTTATTATTTCATGTAAGTGTGTTTCTAATATGCTCTTTTAAAAACAAACCTATCACTTGGCTTATTATAGGGCTTCCAATGTGAGCAATTTGAGGGTTGGCATAGGTCTCAATTGTCAATGTATTCAGAGAGTTTATCACATTAGAAAAATCCTACATAGTCATTTAAAAATGAGTACTAAGGGATGTAAGCATCCTTTCCTTCCCAATAACTTCATACCAACTTCTATCATTTTGCAGCTACCCCTTCTTACCTAGTCTATATCCTACACTATTAATACTATTGCTCTGAAATAAGGAATAAAATCACAACCATTTTCTTCAAAATCCATTGTCAAGATGCAGCAATATTATTTAAAGAGTAACTATACCTTCACAAGTAAAAAGGAAGATATTTGACAATGCAATAAGCACTGAAGTTTGAAGCAGGGCATGGAAGTTTAAGTCCTGACATTTCTAACTTGATATATGATGACAGGCATCTAATTTAGAAATGACAAATCTCACATTTGTCTGTTTTTTGTTCGTTTGTTCGTTTTCTTAACAGGACTTTATTGAGGAACAGTGTGTACTTCCAGGATTTTTTTTTTTTCCAAGTCAATTTGTTGTCCTTTCAATCTTAGTTGTGGAGGGTGCTGTTTGGCTTCAAGTTGTTGTCCTTTCTGTCTTAGTTGTGGTAGGTACAGCTCAGCTCCAGGTCCAGTTGCCATTGATAGTTGCAGGCGGTGCAGCCCACCATCCCTTGCAGGAGTTGAACCGGCAACCTTGTGGTTGAGACGACGTGCTCCAACCAACTGACCCATCCGGGAGCTCAGGGGCAGCTCAGCTCAAGGTGCCGTGTTCAATCTTAGTTGCAGGGGGCGGAGCCCACCATCCCTTGCAGGACTCAAGGAGTTGAACCAGCAACTTGTGGTTGAGAGCCCACCAGCCCATATGGGAATCGAACCGGCAGCCTTCAGAGTTAGGAGCATGGAGCTCTAACTCCCTGAGCCACCAGGCCAGCCCTTTCTGTTTTTAAATGAAAGAAATCACATCTGATCAACCTAATTCATGAAGAATCTGTTGTAATTCTATTTAATGAATCCTTTAAAAAATTTTAAATAGTTATATAAAATTTTAACTGTTCATCTAACATTATATTATGTCTATCTTAATGATGATTAGTTTAAAAGTAAAAAAAAAAACAACAACAATAAATAATTTCCAACATGTGTACTAAATAGGGTAAGCCATTTTAGTTACATCAATCCATTCATGTATTCATTAAAGTCCTAAAATAAATATTTACTGTATACCTTCTAAGTACCAGGGATTTTTCTGTTCATTGATAATCCAGTTGTGAATATGATAAAAGAGCTCTCTCTCTCTCTCACTCATTCAATTTCTTCCTCTTTTTCCTTATATTCAATTGAGAAAAGTGAATTGAACACATAACTAAAAAAGAAAATTTCAGAGAGCAAAAACGGCTATGGGAAAATGAAAGTAACACTGTGGTAGACAGTGATTTCTACTTCTGTTGTTATTATGAAAGTTTTATCTTAGGAGTGAACAATAAATTGAACTTTTAAAGAAGAAGCAAGAGTTGCAAAGTTAAAATCACCGTGAAGAGCTTTTATACCAGAGCAAATGGTGTCAAGGTTGAAATAGGTTTGAGAATTTGAAAAAGTGAATAAAAGTCTAGGGTCCCTGTTCCTGGACCAGAGTGAATAGGGGATGTTAAAATATAATAAAATGGAGATCAGATGGAAGATCTGTCAAGCAAAATCATTTAAGCCATATAAGACAAACTTAGTCTATATTAATTCGTAAAAGTAAGCAAAACTTAAGTTATTTCTTGAAAATGACTCCGCTAGTTATAAAAGAAACTTAAGTTGATATCTTAACTCCCAGTACCTCAGAATGAGATTGTATTTGAAGACAGGGTCTATAAAGAGGTAATTAAGTTAAAATGAGGTAATTAGGATAGATTCTCTAATCCAATATGACTGGCATCCTTAAAAGAAGAGTAAGTTAGGACACAGACACTTACTTAGAAGGAGAATATCATGTGAACATGAAGATGGACACCCACAAGCCAAGGAAAGAGGCCTCTGAAGAAACCAACTCTGCTGACATCTAAATCTCAGATATCTAGCCTCCAAAACTTTGAGAAAATTGATGCATGTTTAAGCCACCCAGTCTATACTACTTTGTCATAGAACCCCTAGCAAACTAATATACTGGCTAAGGGGTTGTTATTTTATCTTATGTGTGAGAGTCAATCATGGAAGGGCTTTGAGCAAGACAGTGTCATAATCTATCTTTTTAATATTATTTAAGAACATTCTGGATACTGTATAACACATTCTGTAAGATGGTAGAGGGGATAGTATAAAAACCTTAGAGAAAACTTTTTTCAGAGTAGCAGGATTTACACACACGTGTGTGTGTATATGAAATAGTTAGTATCTGTACATAAATTTTAGGTGCATATGTATCCACAGTGCTTCATGGTATGTGTTTACTTTGGCAGATTTGTTATAACTCACAATTAGTTACAAACTGAATTTAATTTTTCTTAAAGACTTGTTATTAATATTGTGTTTCACAGATAAATTTTGATGCTTAGCTAGCTGACCATATATATTGCTGCCCTACTAGTGATAAATCAATTTATTTTATTTTTTTATTTTTTATTTTTTTGGTAAATATCTTTACTCTAACCTAAAGATAGAGAAAAGTGGGTCTTCTTTCATGGATTGATAACTTGTTTTTCATGTGTGTATATATATAAAATACAAATTAAAAAACCAAGCTATTAATGCATGAAAGAAGACCCACATGTTGGAAAGCTTAATATATTGAAAAATGCATAGTTTTGGGAACAAAAGGTCACATCACTTAATTGCTTTATAGTATGAGGTAAGTAACTTAATTAATAACTCAATTTCTATGAATCTATGTATTAATATGACTTATTAGAAATGTTGAATGATAAAGAAGACAACAATTTAAAAGCAACAAAACAAAGACCATGGCAACTAATTATAGATATTAAAAGACTAGATATAAATTAATTGCTTAGTTAACCAAAACCCCAGATATAAATAACAACTCTCCTTTTGAAATAGTCCATTTTAATTGGAATGCATAGTCAGTGAACAGTATTCCTCATAGAGATGAAACATATGTTACCAGTAGCAGTTGTCTGATGAAGCTTCATTATTCAGCTCAAAAAAAGTTGAAGCCATAATCATTAAACATATGTCAAAGACACAGAAGCATAACATCTCTTGTATGAGAGAGAATTAAGATGGGAGAGTAGAAAATAACAGATCTTTACAGAGGCACAAAGAGAACTGGAAATCTAATTATAATCACATTTTATTATCAGGTATTCTAGATTCTATTCACATTATTTAATTAGAGCAAATGAGTAATAGCAAGAAACATTTTACAGAGGGCTATTTAAAAACAACATTTTACAGGAAAGGTGAAGATTAATTCAAGTGGCTTTTACTGCTTCTACCTAGAAATTGTTTATAGTATCAGAAATAGAATAGTTTTTCCTTTCTGCATACTAATGTATATAAAGGGAATGTCCAGTAGGTTCTCTGAAAGGCAACTCTGAGATGAAGATTGAAGCACTAGATATTTATTAGGGATCAACATCTGTGAAAAGAAGAGGGAAGAAGCAGAATGGGGAAGAGGAACAAGACAAACTGTTATGCAAGTTGGACAAAGCATCTGCTAGCCTGGGGAGGAGCTCTTCAGAGAGTGTCATCCATCAGATTTCACCTGATGGACCAAAAAAGGTAATACCCTTGCCTTGCTTAGTCACTAGGTATCTTTATTTACGTAACAGATTAGGGCTTCTCCCATGGTGAGAACCCTCTGGTGAGCAATAACATGTGATACAAGCTCTGCATACTTCATGCTTACTCCAATACGCCCACCCACATGAATTAACCTCAGAATACTTTCCCCCTCCATTTCCCCATCTTTTTTATTCCAAGTCCCTGACCAGCTACCCAGGATATTTATCTCTATTCTTGACACTGGTTACATTTGAACGTTGATTCATTATTTTCTATAAAAGTGGAAAACTAGGTGCCCTGTCCAAACAATTTCCTTAGACACTGACTTTCAAGCTCACCCTACAATATAACTCTTGTCCACTTTTCATATGTACCCAGACAGTAAACTGACCCATCTCCTAAGTAAGCTGAAGCATTTCTCTCTTTATTCAGGAAATCATATGAGATTCCCTATCAGTCATAGATGTGAGTCGAAGTAGGGTTACTGGTAAACCCCTAGAGTGCATTGAGTGTTGTGCTTTCTCACAGGTTAAAAAAAAAATAAAAAATTGCAACCACTTCACATGTACTTTGGAGTGGATGTCCCAGCACACTCTTGGTAAATTGGATTTCTAAACAGTTTTTGAATATGTCATGTTCCTGAATCTTCACAGGGTTTATGTTTTGCCGTCTGGAATATAGGTGTCTTACCAAATCTCCCAGCATGCAAATGTCATGCTCATAAAACTCAATCAAAATAATATCATCAGTGTCATGAGTCAATGTGCTGTTCTGCAGTATGTCAAAGGTATTCAGATGTCCCCTGGATATGCTGTGATAGAAAACAGAAGAACTGACCTGACTATAAACTTAAATCAATATAGCTGTTCATGTCATGAGAATGCAGCTGTTTCTGACCTTCTTTTTGACTGAGATAGAAAACAACATAACCAGTAAATCAATGGCCAATTGCCATGCCCCTGAACTATATTAATCTGCTCTACCAAAAATACCATATTTTATTATTTGACTGTTTTTGCAATAGTCAACAGTTACCTTCCATGATCCATCTCGTTTCTATAAGAGTTTATTAAATTCCATGGGGACATATGGAAGACTAATCACCACCTCTGCATCCTTTAGGTGACAATAATCTCCCATGACCTGACATGTGATGCTATTTTTAATTTACTATCCTGGCTGGAGATAGAGCTTGCTTCAGAGGCCTCCAGTTTGCTTTCCCACTTGATAGATCCTATCCCACAGATGAAGAATGTAGCATTTGTGCAAACTACCACCTATGTCAATTCTAATTATATGTTTTGGGATAGGGAGAATTAGGACAGTTGGGTTCAGAGACTCTATGTTCGCCCAGACTATATGTAAACCAGATATTTTCCTGTGGTCCATCTCTCCATTTATTGACTCCTAGGTTTGACATGGTTCTAGTAATCATCTCTGTGAATCAGGTCCCTTGGTCACTACTTGACCCTTGCTAGTTATTATAATAATTACAAGCCCATGGTTTCTGGCAGTTAAATGCTGTAATCTGATTTCTACTATTTTGAGGTCTTCTAATCCTCATTGCTATCAGACAAGCTCTGTAACAGACTCTATTAACTGGCAGCCTTGGCCTTGCAGAAGAAACCACTATTGAATTAATTAAAGATGCTGGTGTCCATTTCACCAACACATTTATTATAAACTTATTAAATGGTGTGTTTGTGGTCTGTTTTCCTTAGAACACAATCTTCTGGTGGCTCTTCCAACCATATATAGTACATTCATTCAAGGACATTTGCATTCTTGGGCCTTACAATCTTTCTGCCACAGTGTTCCTTGAAATATCTAGCATTTCAACTTCACTTAACATGGAACATTGCTTTTTCCATGTTTAGGGTACTTATTCTATTAATGACTTTGCTGCATCCTGATTGATCTGAGGGCAATGACACACAAAGACCATAAACCCTCCACAAAAGCCACCCATTACTTCATCATTTAAGTCCCATTTCAAGAATAAGTAATCATACTAACAATATATAATTCATATATACTTATATGTATATATATATATACACAGACATACACATATTCTATAGAAGTACATCTTAAATTAAAATGTAAAGAATACCTTATACATATTTGCATGTGTGTTAAATGTATATATGTGTGTATTATATGTGTGTGCATGCATATATGTGTGGGTAGATAGATGGAGAGATCAAAACTAAAAGCCTCTCCAAAAAATAATTGAGTTGATATAAACTTTTACACATTAATTTCAAGAGGAAAACAATAAAATATATGTCCAGCAGTAGGCACTTGATTTATATTGTTATTTTTCTTTTCTTGAAATAAACTGTTCTATTACACAAACAGAGTTCTTATGTTATAAAAAAAAATACTGAATATTTATTTGCCTGTGAAAGTGTGGATTGAGAGAGCAATGAATAAAAACTATTGCTATCTATTTAGTCACCAGCATTTTAAGTCAAATTCCTGTGTGCTAAAATGATGAAGTGTTTGGCACGTAAGAAATCCATCATATAAATATAGTTTTGATACAAGTTGGAGCAGGGAAATTATCATGCTGTTGTAAGAAAGATTACTATCCAGTAAAACTAGGATGAAATATAAAACTACAAAGCAATAGAATACAAATACATAAGAATATCCTTTTCAATAGATGATACAGAAAACAAATCTCAATGTTAAAAAGTAAATCATGACTTGAGGATTTGAGTCATAGAAACTGGCGAAGTTTCCAATTTCTTAAAAGCACAAGGATATTTCAATAATGAGAAAAAAATTCTGCTTTAATAATTGCATACCCTACAATATGAAACAAATTTTAATTCAAAACTACAAATGTGCATTTTTCTGATTGCTATTGCTGCATAATAAACTACCCCAAATTTGTAGTATATTGTAACAGTTTGATTAGCATCAAAAATTCTGTTGATCAAGAATTTGGACACAATAGAGCAGAGATGATTTATATGTTTTGCATAATGTTTGGGGCCTCAGATGGGAACACTCAATGGCTGAAAATGACTAAAACAGCAGAATGCCTTAAAGGACTAGGGGCTGGAAAAGCTGAAGATGAAGGCCTCTATTTCCAAATAGATTTTTTTTTTGCACATCTACCTCTGAGCTGATGAGACTCAGATTGTGGAGTGTACATTCTCTCCAGCGGCTTAGTGTTTGCAGCATAAAGACTAGGCTCCAGGAAGAACCAGAGAGATGATGCATAGTCTTTGCTAACCTAACCTTACATGGAAGTTATCGTCAATCCTGTCATACTCTATCCTATAACATTCAGTCTTGTCCAGATCAAGTGTGGGAGGATATAGACTCCACCTCTAAAGAGAAGGGTGTCAAAAATTTTTGTGCCGTTTTTTAAAACTTCCACATGCAGAGTAAAAATAATAGGGACTGATTTTTGTGGTTTTGAGAATGAATCCAGATGAATAAAAAGGTAAATTGGTTTAGTATTGAGTATTATAAGAAAAAAATGGGTTATCACTTTCATTTGAGAAGGGTTTCTGGGAGACAGAAGAGAAACAAAAATCTTTCGATATACTCCAATACAATTTAATGATTTCATAACTTCAAATAGTACTCCAAACATGAAGAATATAGCTTTGTTACTTAAATAAGTCAAATGAAACAGAGCTTTCAGTATTTTGATACTCAAATAATTCTATGAGTTATTCTATGACTATTCTATCAAGTAATATTGTGACATTAGAAAAGCATTAGAAATTATCAATAGCAAAATATGTCAATTCTCTGCATAAAAAGGTGATTACGCATAATGTTGCAATAATGTAATTTTTACTTTATACCATCTAGTTTTAAAACTCTTATTGATACCAACCACTATATAACAAAGATGAGGTCAAATCCAATACCATCTCCAGGATCATATGATTAGTTTCCCAGATGTCTGAATCCCATCTTACAAGGACAGAGGACACAGAAGAAACATTCATGAGATAAAGTTGAATTCTGTAATTAATGAATGTTTAGTGCTCAGAAATCTGCTTTAACTTGAAAAGATTTTGAATGCATGAGTTAGGATTTTCAATTGTCCCACTCTCTCCATAAACATCCTCCCTTGTATTAGATATGCACACATACTACTTGTAGGATAGCAGCTCATAAGAAGCAAAAATAAATGATTTCATAAAATAAAAATTTACTCTTTCGCAGTTTCAAATCATAATCTTTAAAATGTTTATTCTCCTACATTTTGGCCACTTTTTTTATTTTATTTTACCTTTCCACTGTCTCTATTCATAATGCTGTACTCCGCTTCTTGTAAGTATAGACATACATATATATATATATAAATATATATATATATAAAATTATAATTGGTATTATTATTGTTCAGCTTCAGGTGTACAGTGCAGAGATCAGGCATCTACATCATCCCTGAGGTGGTCTCCCAAATGGGACAAGTGTCCATCGGATACCCTACAAAATCTTTACAACATTATTGATTACATTCCCCAAATTAATTTTCAAAACCCTGTGGCCATCTTGTGGTTACCGACTGTTTTATAATCCCCTCACCTTACCCCTTATCCCCACCCCCCACCACCCATCTAGCAACCTTCAGTTTTTCCTATATGTCTCCAAAACTGTTTCTGACTAGTTCATTCACTTATTCTTTTCTTTAGATTCCACATATAAGTGAGATCATATTGTATTTGTCTTTCTCTGTCTGACTTATTTCACTTAACATAATGTTCTCTAGGTCCATCCATGTTGTTGCAAATGGTAAGATTTCATTCTTCTTTATGGCTGCGTAATACTCCATTGTATAAATGTACCACAGTTTCTTAATCCAGTCACCTACCGATGGGCATTTCAGTTGTTTCCATGACTTGGGTATTGTGTATAGTGCTGCAATAAACATAGGAGTGCATAAAGATTTTTGAATTAGAGTTTTGGATTTCTCCAGATAGATACCTAGGAGTGGAATTGCTGGATCATAAGGTAGTTCCATTTTCAGATTTTTGAGATATCTCCATACTGTTTTCCATAGTGGCTGCACCAATCTGCATTCCCACCAACAGTGCACAAGCGTTCCATTTTCTCCACATCCTCGCCAGCACTTGTTGTTTGTTGATTTATTAATGATAGCCATCTTGACTGGGGAGAGGTGGTATCTCATTGTGGTTTTTATTTGCATTTCTCTGATGGATAGTGACGTTGAGCATTTCTTCATATGTCTGTTTGCCATCTGTATGTCCTTTTTAGAAAAATGTCTCTTCATGTCCTCTGCCCATTTTTAAATTGGGTTGTTTGTTTTTTTGGAGTTAAGTGAGTTTATAAATATCTGATAATAACCCCTTATCAGATATATCATTGGCAAATATCTTTTCCAATTCAGTAGGATCCCTTTTTGTTTTATTGATGGTTTCCTATCCTGAGAAAACAGTTTTTAGTTTGATGTAACACCACATGTTTATTTTTTCTCTTACTTCCCTCACGCAAGGGGATATATCAGTAAAAATCTTACTCCAGGTAATGTCTGTGAAGTTTCTTCCTATATTTTCTTCTAGGAATTTTGTGGTTTCAGATCTTACATTTAAGTCTTTAAGCCATTTTGAATTTATTTTTGTATATGGTGTAAGGAGGTTGTTCAGCTTCATTTTTTTTGCATGTGTCTGTCCAGGTTTCCCAGCACCATTTATCGTATAGACTGTCTTTACCCCACCTTACATTCTTCTTCCATTATCGTAGATTAAATGGCCATATAGGCATGAATTTATTTCTGGACTCTCTATTCTCTTCCATTGGTCTACATGTCTGTTTTTATGCCAGTACCATGCTGCTTCGATTACTGTAGCCTTGTAGCCTTGATGTCAGGTATTGTTATACCTCCCACTTTGTTCTTATTTCTCAAGATTGCTGAGGCTATCTGGGGTCTTTTATGATTCCATATAAATTTTAGGATTATATGTTCTATTTCTGTGGAAAACGTCATTGGTAGCTTGATAAGAATTGTGTTGAATATGTATATTGCCTTAGGCAGTATGAACATTTTAACTATATCAATTCTTCCCATCCATGAACATGGTATGTGTTTCCATCTATTTGTATCTTCTTTCATTTCTTTCTTCAGTGTCTTTTAATTTTCTGAGTACAGATCTTTTAGTTCTTTGGTTAAATTTATTCCCAGGTATTTTATAGTCTTTGGAGCAATTGTAAATGGGATTTTTTTATTTTAAGTTCTCCTTCTGATGTTTTATTGTTGGTATATACAAATGCAACTCATTTCTGAATATTAATTTTGTATCCTGATATGTTACTAAATTTATCTATCAGCTCTTAGTTTCTAGGTGGAGTCTTTAGGGTTCTCTATATATAGAATCATGTCATCTGCGTATAATGACAATTTTACTTCTTCCTTACTGATTTGGATGCCTTTTATTTCTTTTTCTTGTCTGATTGCTGTCGCTAGAACTTCCAGCACTATGTTGAATAGAAGTGGAGAAAGTGGGCAACCTTGCCTTGTTCCTGATCTTAGTGGAATGGTTTTAGCTTTTCCCCATTGAGTATGATGTTAGCTGTGGGTTTATCATATATGGCCTTTGCTATGCTGAGATATGATCCCTCTATTCCCACTTTCTTAAGGGTTTTTATCATAAATGGCTGGTGGATTTTATCCAATGCATTTTCTGCATCTATTGATATGATCATGTGATTTTTACTTTTCATTTTGTTAATGTGTTGTATCACATTAATTGATTCGTGGATGTTGAACCACCCTTGCATACCAGGGATGAATCCCACTTGATCATGGTGTATGATCTTTTTAATGTATTGCTGAATTCTGTTTGCTAATATTTTGTTGAGGATTTTTGCATCTATATTCATTAGCGATATCGACTTGCAGTTTTCTTTATTTTGTGGTGTCTTTGTCTGATTTTGGGATCAGGGTGATAGTGGCTTCCTAAAAAATGTTTGGGAGTCGTCCCTCCTTCTGGATTTTTTGAAGAGCTTGAGGAGAATAGGTGATAATTCCTTTTTGAATGTTTTGTAAAATTCACCTGTAAAGCCATCTGGTCCAGGGCTTTTGTTCGTTGGGAGATTGTTGGTTACTGATTCAATTTCCCTGGTGGTAATAAGTCTATTCAGGTTTTCTGTTTCTTTTTGAGTTAGCCTTGGAAGGTTGTACGCCTCTAGAAAATTGTCCATTTCTTCCAGATTGTCAAATTTGTTGGCATATAGTTGCATATAGTAATTTCTTAATTTTTTTTGTATTTCTGTGGTGTCTGTTGTCACTTCTCCTCTTTCATTTCTGATTTTATTAATTTGGGTGCTCTCTCTTTTTTAAATGAGTCTAGATAAAGGTTTATCGATTTTGTTTATCTTCTCTAAGAACCAACTCTTGAATTCATTGATCTTTTGTATTGTTTTCTAGTTAAATTGGTTGTTTGTATTGTAGTTAGATTGGTTTCTATTTCATTTATTTCTGCTCTGATCTTTAGTATCTCCTTCCTTGTAGTCCTTTTGGGCTTATTTTGCTGTTCTTTTTCCAGATCCCTTAAGTGTGAATATAAACTGTTGATTAGTGATGTTTCTTGTTTCTTTAGGTAGGCCTGCAAAGCTATGAATCTCCCTCTTAGGACTACTTTCGCTGCATCCCATAGATTTGGGGTCGTCGTGTTTTTATTTTTGTTTGTCTTGAGATACCTTTTGATTTCTTCCTTGATCTCCTGGTTGACCCATTCATTATTTCATAACATGTTATTCAGCCTCCATGAATTGGTGTGTCTTCAAGTTTTTTTCCTGTGGTTCATTTCTAATTTCATAGCACTGTGGTCAGAGAAGACAATTGGTATGGTTTCAATTTTCTTAAATTTATCAAGACTTGTCTTGTGGCCTAACATACGGTCTATCTTGGAAAATGTTCCAAGTGAGCTTGAGAAGAATGTGTATTCTGCAGCTTTGGCGCAAAATGCTCTGAAAATATCGATTAAATCCAAGTGGTCTAATGTGACATTTAAGGCTGTAGTTTCCATATTGATTTTCTGTCTGGAAGACCTGTCCCTTGTTGTCAGAGGTGTGTTGATGGGTCCCCTACTGTGATAGTGTTACTGTTGATCTCTGGCTTTATGTCAGTCAATATCTGTTTTATATATTTAGGTGCTCCTATGTTGGGTGCATAGATGTTTACTAGGGTTATGTCCTCTTGTCTGGTTGATCCCTTTATTATTATATAGTGCCCATCTTTGTCTTTTAATATGTTCTCCATTTTAAAGTTTATTTTGTCAGATATAAGTATTGCAACTTCAGTTTTATTCTCATTTCCATTTGCATGAAATATCTTACTCCAACCCTTCACTTTCAGCCTGTGTGTGTCTTTTGATCTGAGGTGAGTCTCTTGTATAAAGCTTATACAAGGGTCTTGCTTTCTTATCCACTCAGCCACCCTATGTCTCTTGATTGGAGCATTTAATCCATTTACATTTAAAGTGTTTATTGATAGGTACATAGTCATTGACATTTTTAAATTTGTAGTTAGATTGTTTTCATCTTTCTTCTGTTTACAGAAGTCCTTTTAATATTTCTTGCAATGCTGGCTTGGTGGTAATAAATTCCTTTAGCTTATTCTTTTCTGGGAAGCTCTTTATCTCTCCATCAACTTTAAATGACAGTCTTGCTGGATAAAGCAATCTAGGTTGTAGGCCTTTGTTTTCCATCACTTTGAGTATTTCCTGCCACTCCCTCCTGGCCTTCAACATTTCTGTAGAAAAGTCATTTGATAGTCTTATGGGAGTTCCCTTGTATGTAACCCTCTGTCTTTCTCTTGCTGCTTTTAAGATTCTCTCTTTGTCTTTAACCTTTGCCATTTATCTATAATGTGTCTTAGTGTGGGCCTGTTTGGGTTTATCCTGGTTGGAACTCTCTGTACTTCCCGGGCTTGTATGTTGGTTTCCTTCATCAGGTTAGGAAAGTTTTTGGATATTATTACTTCAAATATGTTTTCAATCCCTTGCTTTCTCTCTTCACCGTCTGGTATTCCTATGATGCACATGTTGTTGCGCTTGATGTTATCCCACAAGTCTCTTAAACCATCTTCATTATTTTTTATTATTTTTTCTTTCTGTTGTTCTGTTTTGGTGATCTCTGCTAACTTGTCTTCTAAGTTGCTGATCGATCCTCTGCTTCATCTAATCTGCTGTTAATTCCTTCAACTGAGTTCTTTATTTCAGTAATTGTGTTCTTTAGTTCTAACTGGTTGTTCATTATGATTTCTACATCTTTCTTTATGTTGTCTCTAAGCTCCTTAAACATTCTTATCATCAGTGTTCTGAACTCTGTCTCTGATAGGTTGGTTACCTCTGTTTCATTTGGTACCATTTCTGGAGGTTTCTTCTGTTCTTTTATTTGGGACATGTTTCTTTGTGTCCCCATTCTTGCTGACTCTCTGTGTTTGTTTCAATATATTAGGTAGATCTCCTAGAGTTCTTATTTCTTGCTGGATTATCTTATGTAGTATGTGTCCTTTATATTTGATTTGCACTACTTCGTTCTTCTCCTCTGTGTGTGCTCCAAAGGTGACTCTTGTGTCGTGTATATTGTCCTGCTAAACAAGATCTTTAATTACTTCTCGCTTGTGAGTAGGTGGGGTTAACTCCTAGGCTGACTATTTGTGAGACTTGGCTCTGCCCACCGCAGGGTATTCTGCTGCGTGAGGGTTGACCACTCAAATGAGGTTTGGCCTCTATGGGCTCTTGTGCCTGTAGAGAATTCCCTCTGGGTGTTTAACTTGTAGGTCAAACCCTGTTCTACTCTGGTTTGGTCTGGAGTTGGCCTCTGCGTGTGCTGAATCTTGTGTCTCTTAAGCTGGGCCCTGGTAGGCCAATTTCAGAACAAAGCAAATCACCAAGCCCAACAACAACAACATCAACAAAGAAAAAAATCAACAAGTTCAAATGTGAAAACAACCGACAACCCCCACTCAATACAGGCAAAGATATCAAAGATATAAAGACAAAACAAAACAAAACAAAAAGCAGCGCCAGTCTTGGCTTAAGCCCACCAAGTACTCTCCAGGTTGTCCTCTGCTATACCAAAGAGTCCTCTGCATATTGTGCAGGCAGAGCCAGTCACCTGGTGCCCAGAGTGGCATTGGAACTGCAGATATAGAGGCGTGGGGCTGAGGGGTCTGGATGGCAGTTTCTACAAAGTCAGTGCAATTTCTGCTCTTGCCTGCACATATACACACTGAGAGTAGCACCACCAGCCTTGTGTCCAGTTCTCCTGAGTCTAATGGCACTTCTTCCGTGTGTGTGTGTGTGTGTGTGTGTGTGTGTGTGTGTGTGTGGCGGGCAGGAGATTTCTGAGCTGCTGAAAGCCCAGAGCTGCATCTGCCACTTAGTGCCTCCGCAGTTGTAATTGCCCTGCCCTAGTCAGGCCAGAAAGTGTCGGGGCTGGGGATGGAGAGGTCTTCTCTCTCCCACCCCAGCCCTGTCACACTCTTCCCACAGGCCAGAAAAGGTGGTGGCTGGGGGTGGAGGAGTCTCTTCTCTCCTATCCCAGGAAAAATCACACTCTTCCCAGACTCTTCCCTGGGTCAGAGCTGCACGCCAGTCTTCCCAGAGCCTGAGCACTAAGGTCCTCTGTAATCTGACACTACTCCTCAGTTCAGGGGCCAGTTTAAGTCTCCGGAAGGGGGGGGGCAGGATTGGAAGAGAGCGGGGAGGGGCCCAGTTATGGAGTTTGTGTCCTTTGTCCAGCCTAGGGCCCAACTGGAGGTCTCACTGAGGTTATTGCCTCAAATGCTGGATATGCTGACCCCCTCGGTGGGAGAGATCAGCTGTGGGACGCAGGAAATGAGCCCACCTCCAGGGTTTTGTGTTCTCTGTTCCGTCCTGGGATCCCCTGTGTCTCTGCAGCTACGGATGCTGGCCGCGTTTCCATCGCTGCAGATGCGGACTGTGTTTCCACCACCGCGGATGCGGGCTGCGTCTCCACTCTGCTCCCTTCCCTCTTCCCCTGCTTTCCGAATTTGCCCACCTTCAAGTAATCCTTGCATGAGTCGCTTGGCTGTTCTGAGTGATGAGCGGAGAGTCCTTTGATCTGTTTGTGATAAGATCCAGAGTAGAACTCAAAAAGTGTGCCCCACTTCCGGCATTCCTATGAGGTCACCCATTTTGGCCACTTTAAAACTTTCAAAGATGATTTTTTTACCCATGGCTTACTCTAATCCAATAATGTGAAATCATCACGTAGAAAGGAACAGAAAAGGAGCATGGTCCTAAAAGATGCCTTCAGTTATCTCTGCATTCTATAGGAAAAGCAACATTTATGTGAAAAATTTTAAATAAGTGTTCCTTAACCTAACTAGTAATTATGCAAATATACATTCAGAACACAATAGGGCGAGGCAATGAGAGAGTAAACTACTGTGAATAGTAACTAAAAACGATTTTTTTACTTCTGTACTGGACATAATAAAACCTCAGAGTGGCATTAAACATCCTCAAAATTGATATTGATCCAGCAGAAAAGGTTTTGAACCTCTAACAATTCCACCAGTCTACACATTGTTTTTGGCCACAGAGGCAAGAACACTTTGTCAAATCCCTTATAGAACCAGCATTCCTATTAGCTAAGCATAAGTTAGTGGAGTGCAGAGTTTCTCATTTTGTTTTATCTCTGGTCCTTAACACAAAAACTGACCCAATGGGTATTTAATCAATATATGCTGTAATATTTTTTAAAAAGAAATTCATCTTCTAGAACTTACAGTTCTGCCAAAGTGTTGATTTGGCATAAAACAAAGCCATCTAAATCCAATTTAGTTCTTTGTAATAATGTTTGTCTCTAGACTAGAGAAAATAAGTACTTTAAAACATATATAATATGCTTTAATCAGGATATCAAATATATATATGTATATATAATATATTGTTTAAAAAGCCATCAAGTTGATATCCATATGAATGTGCATTAATTAGTAGTTTATTATACAAGTATCTTAAAAACTGGTCCATAGATAGTTACAAAAAAATAAACCCTAGTTACAAATAAAGAAGAAGCATAATGCAGAATTCCAATTTTATATGTTCATATTGTAAAATTAGAGTTAAATTATATTCACAATAAAAAGCATTGTTCAATTATTGTAATATAAATATATTATGACACATAAAAACTTGTTCTAATAGTCACTTTTGTTTTTATAACAATATAACAATATGTTAGAAGTTATTTTCATATTTAAAGCTGATGTTCACATATGAAATAGTAATATAATGTTGAAAATGATTCAAAAGTCAGATAAGACAGATAACAATCAATGATTCAAAAGATAATAAAATGATAGTAACCTGAAATAAGTATTTTTGCTATTAAAAAAGAATTGAAACTCAATTTACATTAGATATAAATATATACTATATATTTTAATAATTTGAAGAGAATATCTATTGCTAATGTGATCTAATTGTAAGGACAGTGATAGATAAAAAAAGAGAAAAAAATAGGAAAGAAAGAAAGAAGGAAGGAAGGAAGGAAGGAAGGAAGGAAGGAAGGAAGGAAGAAGAAAGAAAGGAAAGGAAGGAAATATGATAAGAATAGATAAGACAACAACAAAATATCTAAAAAACACACAAGATTAATCATTGAAATTAGCTAATTTTTTTTAGCCCTTTGATTTACTCTTTCTTGTGATGCATTTCTTCTACCTGATATGCTTTACATTGTACTACTATACAGGCATACCTCAGAGATATTGCAAATTTGGTTCAGACCACTGCAATAAAGTGAATATCACAATAAAGCAACTCACATGAACATTTTGGTTTCCCAGTGCATATAAATGACATGTTTACACGATACTATAGTCTATTAAGTGTGCATCAGCATTATGCCTAAAATCAATGTACGTATGTTCCTTAATTTAAAAATAACTTCTGCTATAAAATGCTAACAATAATCTGAGCCTTCAGCAAGTCATACTCTTTATGCTGGTGAAGGGTCTTGCCCTAGTAACATCAAGATCACTGATGACAGATCACCATAACAAATATAATAATAATTAAAAAGTTTTGAAATATTGAGAGAATTATCAAAATGTAACACAGAAACATGAAGTGAGCAAATGCTATTAGAAAAATGATGCCAATAGAATTGCTTGACACAGGGTTGCCACAAACCTGTCAAAATTTGCAACATCTGCAAAACACAATGAAGTGCAAAAAATGAGGTATGCCTATACTTCAATATACTTAATTATCGTGGTATAAATATTTTTATGAGCTTGTTGTTTGGTTTGTTTCAGAAAGTTTTTCATGTAGCTATATTTGAATTTGTGTCTTTTATTATATTTTATTCAAGTTGTTCATAGTTTCTTCCAATAGTTGGAATATAAAAATCTGCCTGTTCTGTTTTTGTTTTGTTGTGCTTTTGTTTTTTTCGTTTGTGTTATTGTTTAGTTCATGTCCATATGAGTAGTAGTCCAGGAGATGTACAGAACCATGAGATAAATTCCCAGTCTTCATGTCTGGGCACTGAAAGGAAATCACTGCTCAACAGACTCCGCTTAACACCCACAATCTTAGGAGTGGAAAGGAACTCAGTCCTTACATTTCTTGTATCCTCCTAGTTTAAGAATGCATTCTGTCTCAGCTATCTCTGTACCCTGGCTAGAGCCTAAGGCCTCCTGAGCCTCACATGTTTGGATATTGGCTCTTCGCCTATCTGGTGACTCAGCACAGGAGATACAGATAATGGTTAGATGGGAACTGAGGATGGAGAGACAAGGAGATGGATACTTTTACCATGTAATACCTACTATCTAGAAACTACTCTTGGTAGATTAATATTAAATATTATGTAACATTTATTCTGATTTTATGGTATGCCTAGACGTGTTTATTCTTTGCCTTTGAATGCAACATCTATTAAGAGTGTGTGTTTAAAATATTAGAAACAGCAGAATATGAAAATGAATTAAAAGCATGTATTATCCTCAAAAGCCTAAATCTACGCAGGATAGATATAAACATAAATAATTTTACAAGGTGAAGATGGAAAGCATGCAATGGAAGTAAAGTTTTAAGATACCCAGAGGTGTGTGTGTGTGTGTGTGTGTGTGTGTGTGTGTGTGTGTGTATGTATGTATGTATGTGTGCTTACAACTTGGGAGACCAGAGCAGTGTTCAGTGGAAAGATAGTCTTCACTCTACAGTCTACATATTAGGATGAGAAGGACATCAATATGTTTAGAGTGTGGGCCAGGTGAGATGAAAGAGACCTTCATTCCAAGAAAGTAACTATTCAATAGTATAGTAAATTAGGGGGGAAATGCATAATGAATGCAAATAATAAATAACTCTATGATAATTAATTTTAGCATATCTGCAGAGGAATATCAGTTGACGAGCCTTTAAATGCAGAGTCAAATCTAGAAAGGAATGAACATTTATCGAATATCACATATCAAAAAGTTCACCAGATTCCTTATATGCATAAAATTAATTTATCCCTCACTACAGCTGAAGGAGAGTGCTGGTATTATCATTACCAGTTTGTTTAAGAGTGAACTGAGGTGTAAAGGGTCTAATTAACTTGGCTAATATCGAATTGTTGGTATGAATCCAAGTAAATGCAAAATCTGCCACATAATTTTAAGGAATTAAGTATGTAAGACAATAAGTTAATTGTAGCCCTCATTTCAGAATGTGTATACTAAGATATCATTATATATTAAAAAATTGGCTCTCTCTTTATATTACCAAGGACTTCCTTGAAGATATAGGCTAAGTCATTAAACTCATGTCAAATGCCCTCAAACTATTATTTTGTAATCCAGTACATACATCAGAAACATTAAAATTCCTAGCACACTGTACATAAAAAAGGTGTTTTTTTAATATAGTGCTATTATTTTTCTGGTGAACAAAATAGAAATATTTAGGAACGTAAACATTTACTAATTTGCTAATTACACCTCTTGTTTATGTAGCCCCAAAGTACCTAAATGGCTCAGAGAATTATAGGTATTCTATTTCACAAATTTTTGTTAGGGAGTTTGATCAATAGAAAAATGTCAAATAATAAATACCCCAGTACTTTAAATTTTTGTTGAAACTACCTACTATTACACAATATGAACAATCCATTTATATCAAGCTGATTTATAATAAGAGTCTCTTGATATGGTAGCATTTATAACTATATAGAAAGTTACAATGTTTTTTGGCATGCTGTGTAATGTTATACTAATTAAAATTTTACTTTAATTTTATCCCAGTGAGATCAGTGCATTTTAAGATGAGGAAAAATCACACCACACACAAAGATATTTTTAGCAAATTTCTAGCTCTTATATTTGTACCTTAGAAGGCATTGTAATTTTATAAGTCATCTCTGAAAAGTGAAAGGGAACGTATTTTTGTAAGTTGTCAGATTTTTCTCCGAATTTCTATAGTTTTGAAAAATATAATTTCAGAAGTCTATAGATCATATTCAACAGCATTCTCATCTAAAACACTTCCTGATGAGTGTCATAATGCAGACAACAGAATGCAGATTTTAAAATGAGTTTAAGAATTAATTTGTTAAAATAATGTTACTCACCATTTATCCAGATTAGTAGTAGTTATAAGTGAAATAATACTTATATTAATGAATAGTATTTATGTTATCACATTATCATGGTTTATAAAATTCAAAATATGAGATATTTTGAATTACTTTACTTTTCTTACCGTGAAGGTCTTTTATAATTATTATACCATAACAAGTAATTTTATTTCCATTTTGAATACTATATAACTGACAAGAGTTTTTATCTCTTAGAATCAATCACTCAGTATTGGTTTCAACTACTTTTGATTTTGTTTTAGAAATTTTTTTCTTAAACATTTTATTAACTAAAAATTATTTGCTATTAATATTATATAATATTAAATATAGTTGTTCTAAATATCATATAGTTATCACCACATTTATATATCTTAAAATTTATATCATAGCTCTAGTTCCTCATTACATGTTTAATTTTCCAGTACTGTGAGAAAAAATGTAAATAGTTTCCTTAACCTCCTTGTAGCATTGATTCTCTGAGAAAATCCCCTTATGATGATTCACCAGCATATTGGATTTGAAGAATCTCAGTAGTTACTGGACTTCCTGTAAGGATTGCCTTTATCCATTTACATTTTCAACAGAACAGAATTTACTCTTCACTATGATCAATTAATTACACTGTGTTGTTAAATTGTTACAAAGAATTACTGTCAGAATTCCAAATGTGGTGTTTAATATAATGGATAAATCACATAAAAAAAAAAGACTGTTGACTTTATTTATTAAAAATATATATTTATATTGTGACTCTTAGGAGAGGTCTGAGAGGTCTCAGTATAAAGAAAAAATAAATGCTGATGAGAGTTCAGTGGAGATGGGATGGTTAGTGGGTCAAACAAAATGAAAATTCTGAAAAATAGTAGAGATATGTATTCTATGTATTTCTCCACCCTCAAGGAAGAAGAATGAGGAGAATGCTTAGGAAGGACCAAAACAGTCTAATGTAAATTGAACAAATATAATTTTAAACTGGGATATGTCCCAGGAAGAAATAAATACTTGAAATGCATTTTTTTTAAGTCAGGAAAACTCAATCGGGTAGGAATGTAAATTGGTACAGCCACCATGGAAAATAGCATGCAGGTTCCTAAAAATATTAAGAATAGAATCACCATATGACCCAACAATTCCTCTTCTGTGTACCTACCTGAGAAATATGAAAAAATTTCTCTATAAAGATATATGTTCCCCTATGTTCACTGAAGCATTATTCACAGTGGCCAAGACATGGAAACGACCAAAGTGTCCTTCAATAGATGATTGAATAGAGAAGATGTGGTACATATATACAATGGCATACTACTCAGCCATAAGAAATGATGACATACTGCCATTTCACTTAGCATGAGATTATCATGCTAAGTGAAATAAATCAGATAGAAAACATCAAGAACCATATGATTTCACTCATATGTGGGATATAAAACTGAAAGCAACAAACAACCAAATACTCATCAGACAATACTATGGCTGTAGCCAGAAGGAAAGGAGCGGGGTTGGGGGGTGGGAGGGTAGCTGGTGGGAGGTACAAAAGGATAAAGGGGGTCAAATATATGGTAAGGGAAGATTTGACACTAAGTGGTGAACACACAGTGTAATATACAGAGGATGTATTATAGAACTGTACACTTGAAACATATAACTTTATTAACCAATGTCACTCCTACAAATTTAATAAAATTTAAAAAAAGAAGCTTGATATGTATGTATGCTAGTGTGATATCAGGATTATCACAGACCAATTGAGATTTTAGAAAACAGAAATACTGGAGGCTCCTGTGCAGTAAGGACAAGTGAGAATAGCATGACCACTAGTTGGATATTTGCTTCCCAAATTACTATGAGAACAGAGGAATGGAGGACTCTGTGAGGAACGGAAATCTACGTCCACTCTTATGTAACTTCCCAGAGCTACAGTGACTGTATAGCTCCCTAATGACTGAATATTAAAGCCTAAATTAAGAGATGCAGTAAGTGACCTGGTGATTGAGCATGGTGTATAGGAGTTGGTTGCAAACAGGAGAGTTGCACACCTAACTGGATCAATCAAGTTTATTTAGTGGCAACTACAAATCCACAGAGCCCTATCTTCAACTTTTGCCACAGGTCTTCAGCTTCTTCTGCAATCAATGGGTAAGTGGCCACATAAAATGCCTGAGATTTGAATGCTGAAATCAAAACTCTGAATCATATTTAACTTTATTTAGACCTATTAAAAGTGTGATTTTTTTACCCTGCCTTCATAGAGTAACTGAAACACACTAAAAAACATGAATTACCAATGATTACATGTGTTTATTTAATCATCTATCTATCTATCATCTATCTATCTATCTATCTATCTATCTATCTATCTATCTATCTATCTATCTATCCTAAATCTTTCACAGTAATTTCCTTGTGATTAACTCAAAGTCAATTGATAAGGGAACATAATTACATCTGCAAAATACCTTTTTTTCTATTTAACATAACCAAATCATCGATGTGATCCCATTATATTCACGATCCCCACACAAATTTAAAGAGAGGTAATTACATAGAGCATTTACATGCAAGGTCAGGAATCTTGAGAACCACTTTAAAATTCTGCATACCACAAAGAGAATTATTAAACATGGGTCAGTTAGGTTAATAATAGGTTGCTTCCTAGTATATGGGGGTACATTCAGAAAAATGGCACCATAAACAGATGGGGTCATTTAAAATAAGAAACTAGTTTATTAGCAAAGATGAAAAAGTGAAAGATGAGACAAAAACAATAGCAAGCTGCTACAATCATTAGGGATGGATGACAGAGGAACCTAGTACTAGAGCTCAGTAACTAGTTTCGGTACTAAGTCCTACTGTGTGGAGGCACTGAGCTGGAGTTGGAGCTAAGGGTCCTCAAGAAAGTGTAGAAAGTTGACCCATCAAGGAGGGCTACACAGCATTATCTGGGACTTCAGAGAGAGAGAAGGGAAAGTCCTGTGGTCTCTCTCTTATCCACCAGATTTCCCACAATGATTCGCAGTGACTGAGCCCAACCAGAAACCAGTGCACAAGGACTTCCAGTAAATGCAGCATGTGAAAGTCATCCAACCACCACAGTGCAGAGCACAGGAACAGAAGAGGGGAATCAGAACAAACAAGCAAATGAGAGTCACACTGGATTAGATATAGGTCCATTGGGAAAAGATATTCTGGTTGAGAGTATGCAAAATGAGGGAGGATAATATGGACAATATTTTTCAATAATGAGTGATTTTAGTAGGTATTAAAGTACTAAGTATAATATATATATATATATATATATACACACACACATATATACATATATATACATATATTAATTTATTAATTCATGATTTTCTTAATTTTATTCAAATTTTATTTCCTCTATCACTAAATACATATATATTTTTTGAGGGACATGGTTAGACCCACAACAAATAGATTTTATTTCTCTTTAATACAATCTCCAAATGAGAAGTGTTCTTGAGACTAAAGAGAGTTAATATTGTTTGGGGTGCATGATAGTTTATAATTACAAAGTTTTAAAGTTTTCCAGTTATAAATAAAATCCATGAGCTTTCTTTGGTCACCTGAATGACTAATCATGTCATAGATCTGTAAAATTTTGAATTATTCTCTGTTGGGGATTGGGCAGAAATGGTTATAAATCCAAATTGTTTATTATAAGAAAGATAATTTTTTGACATATCATAAAACAAAGACAGTTGATTTAGTCTTAAGTCAGACAATTGTCTCCCAAAGAATCTTCCCCTTTGTTGTGGGTGCTATACACATTGTAGGCCAATTAAAATCTCTACCATCTATACTGCAACAGATTTACCCCATTATTGAAATGAAACAAATGAAAGATTTACATGGTTCCTATGTTTCCTGACTAAAATTTTAGATTGGGGAAGTAAATATTTCTACCATAAATAGAACAAAGCATTGGTATGTTTCAGAAGAATAAGAAGCTAGATTTTGGTATGTGATATCATTGATGTGGTTCAACAGCAGCTTGTTTCCCAACAGGCTCCAATAAAGGAGATCTGTTTTATTAGATTTATTTTTAATAACTATAAAATTATATAATGGATCAACACACTTTAACGATAAGTGAACTATTAACATTATAGATCAAGTAGAAGTTACCCTAAAATTTCATGCTGCTAGGATCACTTTGAAATTACTTTTCTCTATTTACTTCTAGCTAGTATGATACAGTTTGATGAAAGCATTAGATAAATTAACATTATAACTGGGTAAGAAGAACATCATTATATTTAGAAAATCCATAGACATTAATTTACACTTAAAGACAATGATGATCTCAGTCTAAGTATGCCTTCATATTTATGCAGTTTCTGTCAAACGGATAACTTGTCAGTGTTCAAATTGAGGTGTGCCTATGAAAACCATACATGAACACAATACTTATGTAGGATTTTCTATTCAGAGTGAATTTGCGTATCAATTGTTTTAAACTCAGGAAGATGGCATAGACAATTTTCTAAATGCTGAATGTGTTCCAGTATTACATATTTTCATTATTTTTCTTCTTTCTTTCCTATTTTTTTGGTTTTAAAAGTAGGTAACATTTCACAATTAAAATGAAAGAAATATCACTGTAATATAGTAATTAAACAGGAAAACAACAAGAAAGGTATTGATGTGACATTTTGTTTATAATTGCTGGTATTTGTGTATGAGCATTTTGAACTAGTTAAGGATTCAGGTTTCTTTGAAAACTCAAATACATTCACAACTAAAACCTAATTAGAAGTTGGCACTGATAGTATATCATTTTAATTTTATTTAAAATTGAGTTTTCCCTTTTATCCACACAGTACTATATGAAATATATTAATATATCCATTTTTCTAGGATAGCATTCAGAAAGATTTTTCAGGGGGAGGAGTACAAAGAGATACACATGCTTTAAAGAAAATTATTAAAGAAAAGAAAGAACAGAAAAGAGAAATTCTAGGACCACAATACATTGGGAAGGAGGAGGCAATGCGAAAGCCTAGTCTCTAGACACTGGATGCTCTGTTGCAGTGGGAGAACCAGTTATCTCCAAGAGGTATAGCAGCAAGGGTGTCAGTATGATGAAGTTCCTGGCATTAAAAGTAGTTTTAAAAGGAGAGATAATATAAAGTCCCACTCTCTGGAATGTTTATTCACTTATGTGCTTATAATTCGGTGAGGGTCTGTAAGTGGGTAACTTATTAATATTGTGGCACAAACAGCTCTTGAAATATCATCTCCTGAATTTAATTCATAATAAAGAATCATAGCTCCCACACTGTAAACATAATTATTTCTAGCTAGATTTATTTTAGAAAATAACACTTGGAGTGGCAAAATGCCCAGGGCTAAAACTGCAATTTTATAACTTTGATAGTAATTAATACTGTAATACAAAATTAAATAAAGTTAAAACCATTTCTTAGAAAGCAACATTTTATATTCAAAAATTTATTGCAGCTGATATCACTTTGCAATGACTTAGAATTTGAAATTAGCCAGAGTATTTTTCATAATGATAAATGTGTTTGCATTCTAATGAAATGAGGTTTCGACCCATGCTGAGAATGACCATTATTCCTTATACTATTGGGTTCTTTGAGACCAAGGCCTGATACAACACTAATTCTTTATTTTGCTCAGCATGGAAGTTAATTTGGATCATTAATTTTCTTTATGTACTCAGTGTATAACTTTACATACTCCATATACTCTTACACTGATATCGGTTGAAATATTAGCTCTGTCCCAGGATTACTTGCTCTATCCACATCTCTACCTGAGATTACTTATTTTCCCCATTTAATTTTTAGATATTTCATTCTGTCTACCCTTTTATGGAATTAATTCTGTATCAAATTTTAGCTATACCTTAAATGGGGGTATTGAATAAGTTCAGATGCATTATGCATAAGGAAAAGAAAGTATTATATAACACATGGGCATTTCATATACATATTTTTGGTTGTGTTGCATAAGAAGTGATTTTGAAGCTGTAAAACTGAATAATTAAATATATTTGTTATTGGGTTGGTGTATAAAACATGGTTTTTTTTAGGATTTTTTTTTTAGAGCTACAATTGTTCTTTTATCTTTTCTTTTTTTAATTCCCAGTCCATCATTCCTCTCTCCTCTGACAACTATCAACATCTATGTGTTTGTTTCTGTTTTGTTTATTCATTTGTCTCATTTAGATTCCACATATAAGTGAAATCGGATAGTATTTGTGTTTCTTTGTCTGAGTTATTTCACTTAGCATAATATCATCTAGGTCCATCCATGTTGTTACAAATGGCAAAATTTCATTTTTTTTAAAGGAAAAATATTTACAATGTTTTGCAGATATCATGAGTTCAAAACTTATTCGAATTTCCTTTTGAAGGGCCCTCTTGATGACACATGTAGAAAATCTGTATTTTCACAGTCCTTTGAAGAAGCAAATTTACTACTTAATATTTAGAGTCAGCCAATCAGATGCAGTGGTGTGAGACTGAAAATCAAAACCTGGTCAAACTAAGAGAGAAACATTCAAATAAGCAGGTCATATCCAAATGTCAGCAAAGTATAAATAACTTAAATGAATCCGTACACACACACACACACACACACACACACACACACACACACAGCCATAGTACCTACTAACACCAATCAAAATTTTGAGTAACACTAGTGGAAAGAGTGAAAAAATTAAACACAATTAATATACATTTGAAGGAATTTACAAGCCAAGTTTAAAGTTTATACATTCAAGAAGATGAAATGTTTTACTGAGATTAGTATGTAGAAAGCAAAAGAGATTATAAAAAATGTCTGATAGAAACTTTTACACATAATCCTGGCTATGTTAGAGGAAGAGAAAATCAAAACAAGTATCAGATATTTTCAAAATTATTTTTCACATCTGGAAATACATCAGTTTTGTCTTTTTTTTTTTTTTAATTACAGTTGACATACAATATTATATTAGTTTTAGGTGTACAATATAGTGATCAGACATGTATATAAGTTATAAAGTGACCACCCCAAATAAATCTATATCCACCTGCCGCTATATAGAGTTGTTACAATATTATTGACTATAGTCCTTATGCTATACTTTATGTCCTCATAACTATTTTGTAACTACCAATTTGTATTTCTTAATCCCTTCACCTTTTTCACCCATTCTCCAATCTCCCTTGCATCTGGCAACCGTCAAAATGTTCTCTGTGTCTATGAGTATTTTTTTCTTTTTTCTTTTTTTTTTGGTGTTGTTTATTTTGTTCTCTAGATTCCATATATAATTGAAATCATATGGCATTTGTCTTTCTCTGTCTGACTTACTCCACTCAGCATAGTACCCTTTAGGTCCATCCATGTTGTTGCAGATGCAAATATTTTTTCTTTTTATGGCTGTATAATATTACATTACATATATTTATAAATATATAATATATATATATATATATATATTATACATCTATGTGTATATATGTGTATTATATATACCTATATATGTACTGTATATATGTATTATATATATATATATTATACATATTATATGTATAGTATACACTATACATATATATGTATAGTATATAATACATATATAATATGTATAGTACATATATATGTATATATATAATACATATCATCTCCTCTTTATACATTTATCCATTGATGGACACCCAGGTTGCCTCCATATCTTGGCCATTGTAAATAATGCCACAATGAATATATGGATGCACACATCCCATCACAGTAGCATTTTGGGTTTCTTCAGATAAATATCCAGAAGTGGAATTATTGGGTCCTTCTTTGCCTTTTGTTATAGACTTTATTTTAAAGTCTACTTCATCTTGTAGAAGTAGTGCTCCCAGCTTTATTTTTGTTTCCATTTTCTTGAAATATCTTTCAGTCTGTGTGTGTCTTTTGATATGGGTGGTTTCTTGTTAGTAGTATATGGAAGGTCTTGATTTATTACCCATTCAGCCACTCTATCTTTTGATTGGAACACTTAATCCATTTACATTTAAAGGAATTATTGACAGATATGTAGTCTCTGCCATTTTATTATTCATATTTTTTATTTTTGTTGCTTCTTAAACAAGTCCATTTAACATTTCTTATAATATTAGTTTGGTGGTGATGAGCTTCTTTAGCTTTTCCCTGTCTGGGAAGTTCTTTATCAGTCTTTTGATTCTAAATGGCAGCTTTCCTGGGTAGAGTAATCTTGATTGTAGGTCTCTGCTTTTCATCACTTTGTGTATTTCCTGCCAGCAAAGTTTCTGTTGAAAAATCATCTGACAGTCTTATGGGAGCTCCCTTTTGGGTAACTAATTGTTTCTCTCTTGCTGCTTTTAAGACTCTTTCTTTGTCTTTAACATTTGACATTTTAATTATTATGTGTCTTGCTGTGGGCCTCTTTGGGTTCATCTTGTTTGGACTCTGTGTGCTTCCTGGGTTTGTACGTCTATTTCCTTAACCAGATTAGGGAAGTTTTCAATCATTATTTCTTCAAATAGGTTTTCAATTCCTTGCGCTCTCTCTTCTCCGGCTTGAACCCTTATGATGTGAATGCTGGTACACTTGATGTTGTCCCAAAAGGTCCTTAAACTATCCTCATATTTTTTTTTTTTTGGATTTTTTTTTTTCTTTTTGCTCTTCTGTTAGGGTGTTTTCTGCTACCTTGTCTTTTAAATTACTGACTCAATAATCTGCTTCATCTAAGCTACTGTTGATTCCCTCTATTATATTATTTCAGTTATCGCATTCTTCATTTCTGACTGTGTCTTTCTTTTCTATATTTTCTGTCTCCGTTTTTTGTTGAAGCCCTCCCTGAGATCACTGAGCATCCTTATAACCAGTGTTTTGAACTTTGCATCTGTTAGATCTCTTGTCTCTATTTTGTAGTGCTCTTTTTCTAGAATTTTTTCCTTTTCTTTCATTTAAGAAATGTTTCTTTGTCCCCTATCTTGGCTGCCTCCCTGTGTTTGTTTCTATATATTAGGTAGGACTGTTCTGCCTCCCTGTCTTAATAGAGTGGACTTATGTCGTAGGTGTGCTATAGAGCTTCACGGAACAGTCTTCCTTGTCATCTGATCTGGGTGCTCCAGATGCATCCCTTGTGTGGGTTGCGTGTGATCTCTTGCTGTAATTGAGCCTTGGTTGCCATTTGCACATGAATGGGAGGGATTGATCCTTAGGCTGATTGGTTATGAGGACTTGCTGTGACTACAGTGGAGTAGCTATTGTGCAGGGGCTGACCCTACGGAGCAGGATTCACATTAGCAGGGCTCTGACACCTGCCCAATGTCCCCATTGGGTGTGACGTCCCTGGAGGCTGCTGGGTGATGCTCTGGCCAAGTCTAAAGCTAGCCACTAGGCATGCCAGCCCCATGGCCTCCTGGGAGGAATCCAATCCACGTCTCCACCCCTCTTATGAGTCTCAAGGTGGCTTCTTCTGTATGTCCGCAGTTGTAGAGCTTTGGTTCACCTAGACTTCAGGTGATTCTCAATGATGGTTGTTCTGTGATGTAGCTGTAATTTTGATATGGTTGTGAGAGGAGGTAAGGACAGCAGTTATCTACTCTGCCATCTTGATTGGAAAAGGATGATCACTCTCCTATGTATATAAATGTTGAGTAACTATTGTGTACTCTTGAAATTAATATAATATTGTATGTTAGCTATATTTTAATAAAAATCTTGAAAAAATTATATAGGGGAAAATTAAAAATACATGGTTATAAATAGCAAAAAAAATTGACATGGGGATAGTAGAAGGTAAAGCATAATGAAGATAATCAATAATATTGTAATAATTATGTATGGTGTCAGATGAGTACTAGATTTATTGGGGTGATCACTCCATAAGTTATATAAATGTCTAATCACTATGTTTTACTTGAAACTAATATAATATCGTATGTCAACTATAATTTCTATACATATATATATATGTATATATATACATATATATATACACACATATTTTTAAAAAGCCACTCCATAGCCCTAATACCAGTGCTGTTTTTTCAAAGTCCATTATACTAAACTTACATCCTTTTAAGTTTGTAATAAATTTTAAAGAAAAAAATGCCTTTAAGAAGCATCATTTATCTTTCTTCTGACATTTTGTGTTGTATCATGGCATCATCAGGGAGTTAGTTTATCCTAAAATTTTTACCCATGTTATATATCTTATCTTTAGTGCTTGTTCTTTCAAATTCAAGTATTGCATTAAATTTATGCATTTTAAGGCAACATTTATGGTACAAGCCAGCTCCACATATTATATGCACATTTCGACATTTATTATTTGCCTAAAATGTATGGGTAGTTAAGGTAAATATTTCCCTTTCAATAATATCCCACAGATTAACCTATGTAGGACATAATCTGCAAAACAACTTTGAGAGATATATGCTGTCATTATTTCCATTTACCTTGGATTCTTGCCAATTATTATGTAATAAAAATGGGATGGAGGCAGAATTCTGTTTCTGTTTTCATTCTTGTAAGATGTTCTAATTATAATTTATTAGCAGTAAGTAAAATTATTTACCCTTATATATATTTTTTTAATACGAGCAAATTTAGAAAGGGGAAGACTTTCTATTCAGGAAATATGATTATGTGGCCAAATTCCAATGGTGTTGGAAGAAAGAAATATAGAATTTCATTTTTTCAAAGACACCGACCATGTTGCTGACCACCTTTGACTAATCTTCCACAGAATCCCTCTTGCTTTTCAGTCTTTTTTGTTCTCAGCCCTGTTTCTATGTATATATTCTAATAATGCCTTGTTCACATAATTTGAAAAAATGTTTTTCTGTATGTTGTTCTGTACCTTAGCAAATAGTTTTATGTACACTTTCTATTTAAAATATGTATATGTTACATAAACAATCTAAATATATAGACAAGCAAGGCAAACTATCATATAGGTTAGGAGCATGGACTCTGGAATCTAGCAGTGTGACCTTGGGAAATGACTTACTCTCTCTGTGCTTCAGTATCTTCATTTGTATAATAGAGTTTATAATAATGCCTACCTAATGGGTTTTAGGAGTATTAGACATATTAATAATTATAAGACAATTGGAAACTCCTGGCAGGTAGAAACATCTCAGTAAATGTTAGCTAATGTTCTTGTCATTATTACTGCAATGCCTATTCTTCTGTAAGTAAAAAAAACTTAGGTCAAGGAAACCACTAGCTCTGAATTACATTTAGTCAATCAGCCTCCTTTGACACATGTGGTTGAGTGCTTATGGCCCCCAGGGATGATGACTCCTCCTCCCATGCCCATATTGTTGGGCAACTGCAGCGCATCTACTGATCATTTAATCTCTCTAATATGGTAGAAGCAGACCCCCATTTATCTTAAACTAGGTACAGGTAAACATTTATTTTAAGTCACCATACTATATATTACACCCCCAGAACTTATTTATCTTATAACTCAAAGTTGGTACACTTTGACCACCTTTGCACATTTCATCCATCCCTGTCTCTGCCAACCATCAATCTATTCTCTGTTTCTATGGGTTTGCTTTTTTATATTCCGCATATAAGTGGGATCATACAGTATTGTCTTCTAAGTTGTTGAAAGTTCCTAGAATTAGTGTTACCAAGGGACCCCTTGATTCCAATTATATAAGCTGTTTTAAGAGATCATCATTTGGAAATATTATTTAAATATAGAAAATAACTAATTTCATATAACTCTATTGGAAAGATGTAAATTCATGAAAACAAAATATTACTAAAAGCTCTATTTTATGACTTAATTTTAGTTAATTCAAAACCTACTATATAATATCAGTAATTTGATATTTTTTTCTATTATTAAAGCACACATGGCAACATACTGTGACTGCTATCGATGCTAAAGCTGCAGAAACTGAAAATCTTGTATTTTTTTACTGTGAGAAGAGGAAATCCAGAAAAAAAATAACAGCTTGAGACTCAAAATGGTCATAATTTAAAGTTTCTATGTAAATAAAGGAACAAAAAAACTTATTATCCATTTAAAAACATGCCTAAAGCCTCAAAAATCCTGTCCCTGAAGTTCTGATTATTAGGTAAATGTTCCCTAGTTGAACTAGAGTAATCTTATTTGCATTCTCATCCCAGTCATAAGTCAGGGCCTTCAGAGTCTGCCTCTGCTCTCTACTCTTTCACACCAGCAAGTACAATTTCATGTACTGAAGTAGCAACTTACTACTATTCTGTTCTCTTGTAACAGCTGATGCTATTTCCAAAGGTAGGTAACTTCCAAATAGGCAGTATTTTACTGACTATTTAATAAGTACTGCTTTAGTAGACTAGATAATAACATGATGCCCCAAACATCTAATGCTCCTTCTAAAATTTGTGTGTGGGGGGTGGCGGGGGGTGGAGGGTGAATGGGAATGGAGCAATAGTGTTTTCCACAAAGGCGTAGTAGGAATATAACTATACAGTTCTACCCTGATCATAGCAACAAGAATATGAAATTCTCTGAAACAGTTTAAACTCATTTTATATAAACTAAGAGCATGATAATATCAAAATTCTGCCTTAGTTTTAGAAATAGATAAATATGCATTTGTTGGTTAATTAAAGATTCAATCAAATCTACATCTTATGTAGGGACAAAGTTATAGACTTCAAGTTTCAAGTTCAAGGAATTTATAATGTATATATTCATCCTATTTTTCATTTCTGTATTACTTAATATACACCTTTTAGTTTTTACTATTAATGTTTATTAACAGAAAAAATTTAAAAGAATAGTCTTAGAAAATATTGCACTATAGTTTTGTATGGTCAAACTAGGATTGAATAATTTATCCCAGTTAACCCTGATTTACATTAATAGTCGGAAAAAGTATACAATTTTTAAAATAAAATAACTATAAATAGTTTCTATAACTCAAATGTAGTTTTAAAATTGAAGCCAGACACTAATTCTCAAGTTGTTCTATTCTCATTTGCTAATTCTTGCAACAATGTCTGAGATGTGTACAAATAAATCACCACTAGTCCCCTGAATCACCCTCCTTACACCCAGACCTTCAATTTTTTCTTCAAAAATAGTCAGGGTTTATTTGTGCTATAAAAATCTACTGTTACCAATATATTTAAATCTCTTCCCTTCTTTTGTCCCTTGAAATGCCTCTCCCATAACTCTTGCAATCATAGCTATTCAAATTAAATTCTAAAAAAAAAATATTAGATTAAATGAACAGGTATAATACTCAGAAGTGTCAGTCTTTGGAGGAATGGGCACTTTGTGTGTATATATGACTACTTCAAAAGCTGTCCATAAAGTTCTTGGCACTCCAAAGCAAGATATTTTTGTTAATAGTGCTTCTTCCAATATCACCCTCCAACATTTTTCAAAGGGGTCTTTACTTCTCACCGCTAGCTCATTCTCATGGAGTATAATTACCAGTGATTCAATGGCAACAACAAAATATATACTATCGAAGGACACTTTGGTTGTTTCCCTGTCTCAGCCACTGTAAATAAAGCTGCAATGAGCATCGGAGTACACATATCTTTAGAGATAAATGTTTACAGATTTTTTTGAGTAAATACCCAGGAGAGGGATTGCTGGGTCATATGACAATTCTATTTTTAATTTTTTGAGGAACCTCCACACTGCTTTCCATAGCAGCTGCATCAACCTGCATTCCCATCAACAGTGTATAAGGGTTTCTTTTTCTCCACAGCCTCTAAAACCTTTGTGATTATTTGTCTTGTTGATGAGAGCCATTCTAACTGGTGTGAGGTGATATCTCATTGTAGTTTTTGTTTGCATTTCTCTGATGATTAGTGATGTTGAGCATCTTTTCATATGTCTATTGGACATCTGTATGGTTCTTTGGAGAAATGTCTATTCAGGTCCTCTTCTCATTTTTTAATTGGATTTTTTGATGATTGGATAAAGAATATGTGGTAAATACACAAAATGGAATACTATTCTGTCATAAGAAAAGATGAAATAGCACCATTTGCGACAACATGGATGATCTTTAGATTACTATGTTAAACGAAATAAGTCAGACAGAAAAAGTTGAGAACCATATGATTTCATATGTGGGATATAAAACTGAAAGCAACAAAGGAACAAGTCAAACAAACAAAGAAACAAAAACTCATAGACACAGACAATAGTTTAGTGGTTACCAGAGGGTAAGGGGGGAGGGGAGTGGTAGATGAGGGTAAACTGGATCAAATATATGTTGATGGAAGGAGAACTGACTCTGGGTGGTGAGCACAAAAAGTGATATATATAGATGATGTATTACAGAATTGTACACTTGAAACCTATGTAACACCTTTGTCACTCCAATAAACTTTAATTTAAAAAAAGGTAATGCATACTAAAGAAAGATTCTGAAACAAATTATTTTACACCAGTGATTTTACAATAGATGTGGACAAGAGGTAGGGTATATTTTGGCCATTCAGTAAGAAGTTATGGACTCTCTCCTTTCCAATAAAAAAATAAATAAACAAAAATGTAGGTTTACCTATAGACTCTGGCTCATAAACTAGTTCGTTATTTGTTAAAACCAAAACCCAGATATGGAATTTCTAGGGAGTCTCCAACTTTGGTTTACCAATCTGCCTTACTCTAGTCACTATATTTATTCTAACAAATTTTTAAATTTTATTGAAAGAAAGGTTGATTATGTAATCAAATCATTCACAAGAGGAGATGAATTTTTACTCTGTCCTTTACTTATATTAACAAGAGTTTACAACTTTATGTTTTGCATCTTGTAACAATGTCTTGAAGAAAATAGGATTCAACTGTATTTTCTAAGTGAACAAGAACTGAATAAATGGACTATTTGATAACATCTAATTTCTTGATGAGTAAGAAAATGCCTTCTAATTTCAAATTAATAAATTTAAAACTTATCCATAAATTTACCTTTGTTTTTTGCATAATTACATTAAAGGATATAAATTATCATAACATAAAAATTTCCTATCTTGAAAGAAAGAGTGGGGAGTAGCCAATTAATGACATGTTGATAAGATAAATTCATAAAACTTGGTTCAGTTTGCTACCTATTAATAACATTATAAATAAACAGTTCCTTGAATAAAAGTTTTCTTCCTATTTATCCATATCAAAAGTGTATTAATAGCAGAAACAATCTATGATATCTTACCACTTCCACCTTTAAAGGAACATAAAATAGATGCCAAATTCTCAGCATTAAATTGATCCTAAATTATATAGTATATTTAACATGAAAGTTGTTGATGACCTTCCAAAGTGCTATCAACAGTCTTAAGCTAGGCCATATTTTTCTCTATTGCAGAATCAGATAGCACAAAATGTCTGTTTGCTGTTTGTTGAGATTGAAGGATAGGGTTTCTGTGTGTGTGTGTGTGTGTGTGTGTGTGTGTGTGTGTGATTATACAATCCAATTCTGCATCTACAATGCTGCATCAAATGTGTAGCTAGTTTATCCAAGCGTGCTTTTGTAGTATTAGAAGAAGTTGTAGCATATCTTCTGCATGTGAACTTTCAAAATAAATGGGCTGGGTTATCAACCTTAACACAGAAGCTGAAGTTTCCTGTTATTCACTCAGGTAATGAACCACACAAAGGTAGTCCTCCCCTGAGTAGAGCTGGGTTTTCATCTTGGGCTGTTTCTTTCTTAAATTTTAAAATATATCAGCTGCCATGAAGCAATATGAACTTCTAATATATCCGTAAATAGAACCTCCAGGACAGCCTCTCAATGGCAAATAAGCAGCCATAACATTTTGTAAATTCTCTTTCTGAAATCAAAGAAGAAACTCAATATACTCACCAATGACCCTTATCAAATAGCAACTTTGTGGAATGCTCTTTGCCTTCATAGTCTCTCTGGAGGTTACTAACTCTAATGGGAAGGCAATGTACCATTGGCTATTATTCTTACCAGCAGAGAAAGTTGAAAAAAGTTACATCCATTAATTCTGTGTTCTCATTGCAGGATTGAGATCCCACTGGAACTATCTTTACTTCCCTTGGAAAATTAATTGTAGTTTTTGGTATTTATAGCAGAGGCTTAGATCCCTGTTCCTGGACCTCTTGTGAATCTTAAACAATCAGTGTGAATGATAGTTCTTTGTACTTTATTCTCCCTGTGTTAATCTCACAATGTTCTTTTGATATTAATTTATGCAAAATAGAGGCTTTATCTACTTTTCCTGAAATAGCAAGAAGAATTTCATACTGTCTCTGAAATACCATGTCTGTTAAAATGAATAATATGTTAAGAGGAGGGAAAAGGAGTAGACTTACTAAACAATGTTTTCGGTAATTGTAAATATAAACATGTTAAGTTTTTTTCTGCCTCCAGGGAGGCAAATTAATTAATAAGGTGTTGTATGCAATTGCAAATAACAGAGACATGATGATATTTAACTGAACACATAATGATTTCATTTTGTTGTGTAATAACAAGTCTGAGGTAGCCAGTTGGTGATAATGGTTTAGATGCTCAAACATATTAGGGTTGGAATCTTAGAAATCCTCATGGTCATTTTTTCTTATAATATCAAAATAACTGCTACAGTTCCAGCCATCACATCCTATTGCAGATAGACTCTCTTTGAGGAACTTTTCCTTAATCCCCACAGTTTTTATTGTATTTAATTAATTATCTTAATCTGGAATAGACTTGTCACTATTTAACTGAGCACATCACTATCCCACAAAATGTAGTTTTGTTAATAAGGAAAAAAAATAGAATGGATAGTGGGTAAGCAACTACAAGTCTCTTCCAAAGGGACTATTTTTGTTCTAATTGACCAGATTGGAAAACCTCAAATTAAAATAAATTTCTATTTTGACTACTTATAATAATAAGGATGATTACTAAAATGTATTAAATGTTATCTACATGCAAGTAGAAAATGTTCAGGTCATAGAAATTATCTTATTTACTCTTTGTAACAATCCTAGGAATTCAATATGTTGCATATACAGAGAGCTTGGTATCTCTGATTCACATTTCCACAGGATAAATTTTGTTTTATTTAATGAAATAATCTTTTATTCTAAACTAAGGATTCCTGTAACTGGTATCATTAAAAGTTCTAAGGAAAAATTGCATTTTTTTTTCCCTTCTAGTTATGGAAACAAATTAGAACAGATCATGAGTGCAATCATGCATGTATCTTTAAACTAATGACTCAATTGTTACTCTTCTGCATGTCTGCATGCAGTATGACCTTTTTTGGATGAGGGAATGTCTCTCTATGCTTTAGATAATAAAGAACCTTTCTCACTCTCATCCTTGTTCTTTGTGATGTTCCTGAAATTGTCACTGTAATTTTATATACAGAGAACTTCCCTGTTGGTACTCATGTACATTGTCATTGGCTGCTCAAATGTGACTCATTATAATTGAATTAGTTTTCTGTTTCTATAATAAATCCTTTCCATCTTTTAAAATTATTTAACATATGAGTATTTATTTATTTGTTTACTATGTATCCCTCAAACACTTTTTTAAAATATAAGGTTTGAAATATAGTAAAACTTGAACACTAAGATATACTATTTGAAACATGGAATTGGAAGTAAAAGTTAAATTTAGAAAACTAAAGGCAGACGTTTATATTTCCATGACAAAATTGAATCAAATAAATCTAGGAAGAAGTTTAGGAAGAAGAAAAGTTTTAAAATTTTCCTTTAGCTAATATCTATTTTTATGAAAGAAATGGAAAGATATTATGGGCAAGTCTTCAACAAAGATTTAACTGGAAATATGGATATAGAGTTAAATAAATTGCATTACTCCTAAAATGTTCCATGTCATGAACATGAATTGTGTACTTTTATTTGAATAGTGTATCATATTTGTGACAGGAGCATGTAATTTAAGTACCATTAAAAAACCTTACAAAACATTGAGAGTTAATATACTGACTTATAATGCTAACTTACATTTATAATCTTAATCTCTTAACATCATGTTGCTTTTTATAGTCCTCTTTTCAGAATTTATGATAAAGAAATGTTAATTAAACTATGTGTTGATATGGAGATTCAACTCTTGCAACTGTTAACCCTTACTGAAAGAGGAGAATTATGTCAGAAACTACTCAAAAGAGGTAAGTTCCTTAAATGACATTATTATCTAATGCAGATTTTCTTTTCTAAAATCATAGGGAGGGAAAAGAATAATATATTCTACTATAATGTTGAGGGGGGAATTTTCACCTATTTGAATATTGTTATTTTATTTCAGTTATGTATAAGCAGGTTGATCTGCAAAGATCATAATATCATTAAGCATACTTTCAATAAAAAGGGTTTATAGCTAAAATATGGATTGTTTATTATTATTGTACATCTATATTCAAAAGCATGTCTATGTGTGCTGCATTTTCTCAGAGTTTATATACTCTCTTAAGAGAGTGATTTATAAGATGATATATCCACACTTCAGGGAAAAATTCTTTTCTTATCATGCATTGAAAATATAGTAAAATATTATAATATTTTCCAAAGCACTTTGAATATAAATTGTAAGAAAAAACCATTATTAAATAGGAAAAGATTCATGCCTTTGCGTTAGGCTAGGCCTATTATCTTTTATTTTATAATCTCATACCCAGGTTTCATATTTTCTCAGTAGATAATGATTATGCAGGTTGCACTCCTTCTGACAGGTATTCTTAAAGTTGCATGTCTTATAAAAATTGCCTAAACTTTTATTGTTATCCTCCATATATTGCTTCCTGAACAACACCTCTATTCTCGGTGTGGATTGAGAACTGATATGCAAGGTACTTCAAAGTGTATACCTGTTATTTGTATTACAACCTTTGTGATCCATTAATCTTCTGTGTTTTTTGGATCTTCTATCAAATGTGGATATTCTCTTCCTACCTATAGGCAAAGTTGAGTTAACTATAGAAATTTATAATAAGCCATTCATTTATCCATTCAATAATTTTTTAAGCACTAATATTGAACCTTATATATATGCTAGTCAGTGTAACATGTATATATAAAGATTTTTCCCAGGTCAAGTTAAATCTCATGCAAACACAACAATCTATAAAACAACAAAGAAATTACAAATAAATAAGCAAAACAAATCTGAGGACACAAAATAGATACCTAATAGCGAATACCTAAATTTATGAGCTTTTAAAAAAAAATTCCCCTCAGTACTTCTTTTAGTTGAATACGTTTATAATTTTTATATAATTTCTATCATATATCGTATTATAAGCAAGCATTTTCAAGGGCATGGGTATATGGCACATAAGTTTTAAAGGATATATTTCACGTGGTTGCTAGACTCATAGTGAAGATGCAAGAAAATGATAGCTGATACCTTGACAGTGAGGAAGGATTGAGACTAAAGAGGAATATAGGCACAAGATTGAAAAAAATAATACTATTTTTGCTGGTAATTTACAATGTCAACAAATGTAACATTTAAACATAATAATGTCTCCAAAGAGTAAACACATATCCAGGGCTGGTTTGAAACATGTGGTATATTTGAGAGATCAATTGTGCGGCTCCTGATTCAAATTATATTCTATCTATCTATCTAATCTATACCTATATGTATATAATATACATACATAGTATTTATTTAATGACAGCAAAAATAAATATATGTTTTACTAAATATCGATTACATACTTTTATAATTTAAATAATTTGTATTACAATATTCAATGTATGATTTTTATTTTTTTTAATTATTTATGTATTTATTTACCAAGTAACTATGTAGGATACATTTCTTAACCTGTTTAAAATTTATGTAACAAAGCCCACTGTCCCTATTGACTAATATTGTAAATATATTTGGTTTTAAACTGAATTCTGACTTCAGATGACTACTTGTTAGCAAATGTTCTCATATTCATGAGACTAACCTATGTGTTCACAGTCATTTTGTCAAAAAAATAATCAACACTCTTTTTTGCCATATGTGGAATTTTTTTTTTCTTTTCTTTTTGAGATACTGTCTGAATTCGCACAAATTTGGTCAATGCATATCCAATCATTTATATAGGGGTCTCTATGTGCAAACCTCAATTAACAGACACTATAATTCCAATATATTTATAATAATATTTTAGCATCAATTTTAATCCATGCCCTGGGCATCTGCCTTGTTGGTCAACCCCGTAAGCTAGTTCAACACAGAATGACTTAGATAAGGCAATGTCTCCTAATAGCTACGTGCATGAGACTTACAGTTAGGTATCTTGGCATAAGTCCAGACAGAGACACACTTAGCAACTTGTGACTGACATTGGGAAAATATGTCATTTTTAACTAGATGACCCTTACACATTCAGTTTCTTAACTGATAAAATAGATATAGTATCCACTTTAGTATAATGGTAAGACATATCAGATGTGAATGCAAGGTATACATGACCTCAAAAAATGTTATGTTCGGTATTTTCTGTGACTAAATATGAGTAGTTATAATATTTTAGTTAAGTATCCTAGAATATATTATATGGTGTTTAAGAGATTTTTCTATGGTTTCAAAAATTTTATGATGAATTGTCCAAGATATTTCTTTGGTTATGTTAGAATCCTAAACGAGCAATTAGTTGACTCTGTCCTCAAAAATGTTGCAAATAAAAGCTATGCATGCATTAAAATATATATGGCACACAGGACTACATTTTTTTAATTCCAAATATGGAATCTAGATATTGAAAAACCACATATTATGGTGAGCTTTGATGACTGGAAAAGTCTTTGTGAAGAAAATTAAACTTGAATCAACTTCTCGAACAGACTCATAAACTTTATTGTATGAAAGACTCAATGAGAAAGCTTGACAAGGATCAGGACTTCCTATAAGTAGGCATGGGATTTTGAGCAGAAATCTGAATTTTCTAAGAGCATTGACGATGATTCTGAAGCAGATGGACTTCAGTCCACACTTTGGGAAAAACTGTTCTAAAAGATAATTAAAACTTACTAAGAAAAATATATGTGGGATACACAGAGGCAGGCATGAAACATGTTAAAACATTTCAAATATAATAGTGATTCAAGGGTAGAGAAGGAGTTCACTAGATGTTTCAAAGCCTAGACCAGATTTGTAGTCTCTTGAATGCCACCCTAAGGAATTTGAACTTGATTCTATAATGATGGAGAACTATTTTATATCAGTAAGTGAGTTGTTATTCAAAATGTACTTTAAAATGAATTTGTTAATACTTCTCTGGTTGAGTACATACAAACAAGAGTGAGGTAAGGAAGATCAGTTAAAAAACTAGGACAATAATTATTAAATGAAAGGATGGACTCATTTTCTTCTTTATTGGTTAAGGGTAAAGAGAAACAAACACATCTACAGAATTGAAGAAGTGATAAAAATTAATAAGAGTTTAGGTATAAAAGGAAAAAAAAGAGGTAGATACTGACTTTAATATTTAAAGTTTACAAAATTGATTGTATTGCCCAACAGAGAAAAAAACTGGGTCCAGTTTCATGGGTTCTATGTTTTAGATATATTTTTATTTCCAAATGGAGTAATCTAGTACGAATTGTAGATGCATTATCACAGTCTGGAAAGAAATTAGGACTAAAGACAGAGTTAAAAATAATTTCCATAACAATAAGAATCAAAACATCAAGATGAAGTGCTGATTTTAAATGAATAAAAATTATTTAAATAATTTTTTTATATCTATCTTTTCTGCTTCAGATTAATTTTAAGTCACCCCTGTGAAAAAGCAATATATCTGGGGGGGGGGGGGGGAGAGAGAGAGAGAGAGAGAGAGAGAGAGAGAGAGAGAGAGAGAGAGAGAAGAAGAATGCTCCAACCATTTTACAGCATTATGTTCCCTAAGAACAAATCTTGTCTCCATCCCAACACAACTTAGAACCCCATAGGCAGCCAGGTAGAATACTGGAATATACTAGCCATGTTTATCTGGAACCATATGTGACACAAATCTACTATTTATGAATGCCCAGCTTCCAGTCACCCAAATTCTGAAACCAGCACCCTATTTACTGTGGAAAACCATCCCTGTTTGACTTTCAGTCCATGGCATTTAGTGCACATAATACCTCTGCTCAAGTTGTGCAAACACAACCTAAGCCAGACCAATTAATACAATTAATTTTTGAGTTACAATAACCAATTCAAAAATAAATATATGGCCCATGCCTGGCCAAAGGGACTGCAGTAGTTTCCCTAACTGCTGTAACTAACTACCACAGACTCAGTACCTTAAAAGGAGAATTTATTTGCTCACAATTCAGGTGCCAGAATTTCGAAATGAGCTGAAATCAAGGTTTCTGCAGTGCCATGTTCTCTCCCATATGCTAGAAGAAATTCATTTCATGCCTGTTCCAGCTTCTGAAAGCTGTCAGCATTCCCTGTCTTGTGGTTTCCTCACTCTGCTCTCTGCCTCCCTGGTCCATTGTTTCCTCTTCTGTCTTGCATTTCCCTTTATCTTCCTCTTAGTAGAGTATTTATGATTGCATTTAGTGTCCATCTAGATAATCCAGGATAATCTCCATATCTCAAAATCCTTAATCATATCATAAGGTAACATTCACAATTGCCGGGAATTAGAATGTGCACGTCTTGGGGTTCATTATTCAGACTACCACAGCGACCATTTTCCAGGATTTTATTTTTAAATGTTTGGATAGTGGGGTCATTTTTGTATATGTGTGTGGAATAATTGGAAGATAAATTAAAGCCCATGCTGCTTATATCCGACTTGCTGTTGCTAGAAGAGACTCTGATACAGAATACAATTCCTCTATTAAATGAGGGAAAGGACAGCCTGAGGCCTGGTGACATCAACTTAGTATCTATACTCAGCCACATCATAACTCTACCCTCTGGACTTTTTAGAATGAGAGTCCCTAAATTCCTACATTGTTATTGTTTCTGCTGCTGTTGTTATTTAACCCAATTTCAAATGGAATGTAACCATAGATGTCTCACGTCTCCTTTGATTTCTTTAGGTTTGATTTTCTGAGTATAATTAACCTATCCTTAATGCAATACAAAAAGAAAGTTATAACCACATATATGCTCCCAAACCTAAATAATTATAAAAGTTGTCTTTTCACCACAATTTTTGTCTCTTTAGTAGTCTATTGACATAACCAGAAATAAAACAAATATGACTCAATATATTTGTATCTCATAACTCCAATACCCAGAAACAAAATAAGCGCACCAGTATTTGCTGCCTACTAAATATAGAATGCATGACCCAATACTTTCAGTTTCATACAAAGCACAGTGCTGATCTTCATGGCAGGGTAATGCTGTCAAGAAAGAAACAGTCATATATGAATCTTTATACTTCCTCTACACTTACATGAACTTAAGCGATATTGTTGTAATGCTTAAATTTTGAAAAAATTTCAAATTTAAAGAATACTTCTCTGCATGATTACTATGACTTGTTATTTATTTGTTTGTTTGTTTGTTTGTTTGTTTTTGAGGAAGGCGCAGCTCACAGTGGCCCATGCGGGGATCAAACCAGCACCCTTGGTGTTATTAGCACCATGTTCTAACCAACTGAGCTAACCGGCCGCTCCTGACTTATTATTAATAAGATGTTAAAGCTGAGTCTCTTGGTGCCTGTGGAAGCCAGAAAAAAAAGCCCCGGAAGACTTCCATGTCATGGTCCCCAGAACCTCTGAATATTTACCTGACATGACAAAACGGACACTGTAGATGTGATTAAGCTTTTTTGACATGGAGACTTATTCTGTGTTATTCATATGGACTCAATATAATCACAAAAAGTCCTCATAAGAAGGAGGCAGAACAATCAGATTCAGAAAAAGATTGGAATATGCTTCTCTTTTGGTTGTGAAAATGGAGGAAGTACCCAGGAACCAAGAAATGCAGGCAACCTCTTGAAGCTGGAAAGGCATGGAAACTGATTCTCCCCTACAGCCTGCAGAAAGAAACAGTATTACCAAAGCCCTGACTTTAGCTCAGGAAAACCATGTGGACTTCTCCAGAACTGTAAGATAATAAGTTTGTATTCTTTTAAGAAACTGAAGTTTTAGAAATTTGCACAATACCAAAATGAAACTACGATTGTATTCAATCATAGTAGACCTCTTGTAGATTGGGGTCTCTCTTCCTTTCTGCTGCTGACGCAGATAGATACTAAGGTTAATGTCTAACAAGTGCAGCCGTTTTGGAGGCTATCCTGTATCCTGTGTCCTGTGTCCTGTATCCTGTGACCCAGCCCTGTGCCCTGGGGTTCATGCTGAGCCCCAGAACACTGATAACACAAGTCTACAGACTATATCTGACTTGGATGGAAGTACATTGCCCTGTATCAAGTGTGAATGGACTCAACAATACAAATTACACTCCCATTGGCATCAGCTAGACTTCATCAGAAAACACCTTCTCACATTGCTTCTTCACCTCCCTTATCCTGCTTTTCTCACTACTTTACCTGTTCTCTTGAGGGCATGCTCTCAATAAATCTCTAGCATCAAATGACCCAGGTCAAGCTCTGCTTCTAGAGAACCACCTAACACAAAAGATCTTTTTTTCTTCTCTTTCCTATGGAGGTCAATGTCTTTTCACAGATATTGTTTCCTTTATTCTAAAGCACTCAGAAATCTAGGTAAGATAAAACATCATGATGCTTCCAAAATTTTCACTAAATTCAAACAAGGATAAATAAGTCCGATAAGTTATTGTTTTTTTGTCTTAATTTCTAATTAAATAATTATTTAGCCAATTATATTATTATCTATATATTTACTTAGCCTATTATTTGTTCCCTTCCGGGTTAGAATAACTACTCACAGCCTGTTACATACCTTTCAGATGTGGAAAGTTTTTACATCAACATTAAGAAAATTTGTGGATCAACTTTGTCATATCCATCTGATAACTGTGACAGCATATGTTTTTACCAAATAGACTGCTGTTAAAACTTCTTAGTAGAGTGACGTCATAGGAATGGCAGCAGCGTGACAGTGACAGACTTTTTGAGTTTTCCTCCAGATCTTATCACAAACAGGACATCTATAACCCATTAAAGGACTCTCTGCTCATCATGCAGAACAGGTAAGAGACTCATGCAAGAATTACTCGAAGGTGGGCAAATTGGGCGAGCAGGGGAAGAGGGAAGGGAGTGGAGTGGAGACGCAGCTGCGTCTGCTGCTGTGGAGACTCGGCTGGCATCTGCGGCTGCAGAAACGGAGGGGATCCCAGGATGGAACAGAGAACACAAAAGCCAAGGTGGGCTCTTTCCCTGCATCCCACAGCTGATCTCTCCCGCTGAGGGGGCAGCATATCCAATATTTCAGGCAATAACCTCACTGAGACCTCCAGTTGGGCCCTAGGCCAGACAAAGGACACGAACTCCATACCTGGGCCCCTCCCCCTCTCTTCCAATCCTAACCCCGCCCTTCCAGAAACTTAAACTGGCCCCTGAACTGAGGAGTAGTATCATATTACAGAGGAGCCTTAGTGCTCAGGCTCTGGGAAGACTGATGTGCAGCTCTGACCCAGGGAAGAGTCTGGGAAGAGTGTGGTTTTTGCTGGTCTAGGAGAGAAGAGACTCCTCCATCCCCAGCCACCACCTTTTCTGGCCTGCAGGAAGAGTGTGACAGGGCTGGGCTGGGAGAGAGAAGACCCCTCCATCCCCAGCCCCCACCCTTTCTGGCCTGCCTAGGGCGGGGCAATTACAACTGCAGAGGCACTCCCAGGGATCAGCAGTAGGCGGCAGAGGCAGCTCTGGACTTTCAGCACCTCTGAAATCTCCCGCTTGCCACACACACACACACACACAGATACACATACATAAAAAAAAAAGGAAGAACTGCCCTAAGACTCAGGAGAACTGGGCACAGGGCTGGTTGTGTTACTCTCAGTGCGCATATGTGCAGGCAAGAGCAGAAACTGCACTGACTTTGTAGAAACTACCATCCAGACCCCTCAGGCCCACTCATCTAAATCTGTGGCCCCAAGGTAACTCTGGGCACCAGGTGATGGCCTCTGCCTGCACAATATGCAGAGGACTCTTAGGTACAGCAGAGGAAAACCTGGAGATTACTTGGTGGACTTAAGCCAAGACTGGCGCTGCTTTTTTTGTTTTGTTTTGTTTTTATATCTTTGATATCTTTCTCTGTGTTGAGTGTGGGTTATCGGTTTTTACATGTGAATGTATTTGATTTTTTCTTTGTTGTTGTTGTTGTTGTGCTTGGTGATTTGCTTTGTTCTGAAATTGCCCTACACCAGGGCCCAGCTTAAGAGGCACAAGATTCAACACACCCAGAGGCCAACTCCACACCAAACCAGAGTACTACCGGGATTGACCTAAAAGTGACACACCCAGAGAGAATTCTCTAAAGGCACAAGAGCCCATAGAGGCCAAACCTCATTTAAGTGATCAAACCTCACGCAGCAGAACACCCTGAGGTGGGCAGAGCCAAGTCTCACAACTAGTCAGCCTAGGAGTCAACCCCACCTACTCACAAGCGAAAAGCAATTAAAGATCTTCTTTAACAGGACAATATGCACAACACAAGAGTCACCTTTGGAGCACACGCAGAGGAGAAGAACGAAGTGGTGCAAGTCAAATATAAAGGATATGTACTACATAAGAAAACCCAGCAAGAACTAAGAACTCTAGGGGATCTATCTAATACATCGAAGCAAACACAGAGAGTCAGCCAGAGAGGGAAACAAAGAAACATGTCCCAAATAAAAGAACAGAAGAAACCTCCAGAATTGGAACCAAATGAAAGAGAGGTAACCAACCTATCAGAGACAGAGTTCAGAACACTGATGATAAGAATGTTTAAGGAGCTTAGAGACGACATAAAGAAAGATAGAGTAATCATAATGAACAACTAGTTAGAAATAATGAACACAATTACTGAAATAAAGAACTTACTTGAAGGAACTAACAGCAGGTTAGATGAAGCAGGGGATCAAATCAGCGACTTAGAAGACAAGTTAGCAGAGATCACCCTAACAGAACAACAAAAAGAAACAAGAATAAAAAACAATGAAGATGGTTAAAGAGACCTCTGGGATAACATCAAGCGCAACAACATGCATATCATAGGAATACCAGAAGGTGAAGAGAGGAAGCAAGGAATTGAGAAAATATTTGAAGTAATAGTGTCCAAAAACTTCCCTACGTGGTGAAGGACACCGACATACAAGCCAGGAAGTGCAGAGAGTTCCAAACAGGATAAACCCAAACAGGTCCACACCAAGACACATTATAGTTAAAATGGCAAAGGTTAAAGACGAAGAGAAAATCCTAAAAGCAGCAAGAGAAAGACAGAGGGTTACATACAAGGGAACTCCCATAAGACTATCAAATGACTTTTCTACAGAAACATTGCAGGCCAGGAGGGAATGGCAGGAGCTACTCAAAATGATGGAAAACAAAGGCCTACAACCTAGATTGTTTTACCCAGGAAGGCTATCATTTAAAATTGTAGGAGAGATAAAGAGTTTCCCAGAAAAGAATAAGCTAAAGGAATTTATTACCACCAAGCCAGCATTGCAAGAAATATTAAAAGAACTTCTGTAAACAGAAGAAAGATGAAAACAATCTTACTACAAATTTAAAAAATGGCAATAACTATGTACCTATCAATAATCACTTTAAATAGAAAGGGATTAAATGCTCCAATCAAGAGACATAGGGTAGCTGAGTGGATAAGAAAGCAAGACCCTTGTATATGCTGTATACAAGAGACTCACCTCAGATCAAAAGACACACACAGGCTGAAAGTGAAGGGTTAGAGTAAGATATTTCATGCAAATGGAAATGAGAAAAAAGCTGGAGTTGCAATACTTATATCTGACAAAATAGACTTTAAAATGAAGAACATATTTAAAAACAAAGATGGGCACTATATAATAATAAAGGGATCAATCCGACAAGAGGATATAAACCTAGTAAACATCTATGCACCCAACCTAGGAGCACCTAAATATATAAAACAGATATTGACTGACGTAAAGACAGAGATCAACAGTAACACTATCATAGTAGGGGACTTCGCACCTCTGACAACAAGGGACAGGTCTTCCAGACAGAAAACTGATATAGAAACAACGGCCTTATATGAAACATTGGACCACTTGGATTTAATCGATATTTTCAGAGCATTTCACCCCAAAGCTGCAGAATATACGTTCTTCTCAAGCACACATGGAACATTTTCCAGGATAGATCACATGTTAGGCCACAAAACAAGTCTTGATAAATTTAAGAAAATTGAAATCATACTAATTGTCTTCTCTGACCACAATGCTATGAAATTAGAAATTAACTGCAGGAAAAAAACTGGAAGACACACCAATTCATGGAGGCTGAATAACATGTTAATAATGAATGGGTCAACCAGGAGATCAAGGAAGAAATCAAAAGATATCTCAAGACAAACGAAAATGAGAACACGACAACCCAAAATCTATGGGATGCCATAAAAGCAGTCCTAAGAGGGAAATTCATAGCATTGCAGGCCTACCTAAAGAAACAAGAAAAATCACTAATCAACAGTTTATCTTCACACTTAAGCGGTCTGGAAAAAGAACAGCAAAATAAGCCCAGAGGGAGTACAAGGAAGGAGATACTAAAGATCAGAGCAGAATAAATGAAATAGAAACCAGAAAAATAACACAAAAGATCAATGAATCCAAGAGTTGGCTTTTAGAGATCATAAACAAAATCGACAAACCTCTAGCCAGACTCATTAAAAAAAAGAGAGAGAGGACCCAAATTAATAAAATCAGAAATGAAAGTGGAGAAGTGACAACAGATACCACAGAAATACAAAAAAGTTTTAAGAAATTGCTATCAGTAACTATATGTCAACAAATTTGACAATCTGGAAGAAATGGACAATTTTCTAAAAGCATGCAACCTTCCAAGGCTAACTGAAGAAGAAACAGAAAACCTGAATAGAGTGATTACCACCAGGGAAATTGAATCAGTAATCAACAATCTCCCATAAAACAAAATCCCTGGACCAGATGGCTTTACAAGTAAATTTTAGAAAACATTCAAAAAAGAATTATCACCTGTTATCCTCAAGCTGTTCCAAAAAATCCAGAAGGAGGGAAGTTTCCCAAACCGTTTTTACGAGGCCACTATCACTCTGATCCCCAAATCAGACAAAGACACCTCAAAAAAAGAAAACTACAGGCCAAGATCTATAACGAGCATAGATGAAAAATCCTTAACAAAATATTAGCGAACAGAATTCAGCAATACATTAAAAAGATCATACATCATGATCAAGTGGGATTCATCCCTGGTATGCAAGGGTGGTTCAGCATTCGCAAATCAATTAATGTGATGATACACCACATTAACAAAATGAAAAATAAAAATCACATGATCATATCAATAGATGCAGAAAAAGCATTTGACTAAATCTAGCAGCCATTTATGATAAAAACCCTTAAGAAAGTGCAAATAGAGGGATCATATCTCAACATAATAAAGGCCATATATGATAAACCCACAGCTAACATCATACTCAATGGCGAAAAGCTAAAACCACTCCCCTTAAGATCAGGAACAAGGCAAGGTTGCCCACTTTCTCCACTTCTCTTCAACATAGTGCTGGAAGTTCTAGCCACAGCACTCAGACAAGAAAAAGAAATAAAAGGCATCCAAATTGGTAAGGAAGAAGTAAAATTGTCATTATATGCAGATGACATGAAACTATATATAAAGAACCCTACAGACTCCACCAAGAAACTATTAGAGCTGATAGATGAATTTAGTAAAGTAGCAGGATACAAAATTAATATTCAGAAATCAGTTGCATTTGTGTATACCAATAATAAAACATCAGAAGGAGAAATTACAAAAAAAATACCATTTACAATTGCTTCAAAGACTATAAAATACCTGGGAATAAATTTAACCAAAGAACTAAAAGATCTGTACTCAGAAAATTAAAAGACACTCAAGAAAGAAATGAAAGAAGATACAAATAGATGGAAACACATACCACCTTCATGGATAGGAAGAATTAATATAATTAAAATGTCCATGCTGCCTAAGGCAATATACATATTCAACGCAATTCCTATCAAACTACCAATGACGTTTTTCACAGAAATAGAACATATAATCCTAAAATTTATATGGAACCGTAAAAGACCCCGGATAGCCTCAGCAATCTTGAGAAATAAGAACAAAGTGGGAGGTATAACGATACCTGACATCAAATTATACTACAAGGCAACAGTAATCAAAACAGCATGGTACTGGCATAAAAACAGACACATAGATCAATGGAACAGAATAGAGAGTCCATAAATAAATCCATGCCTATATGGCCATTTAATCTACGATAATGGAAGCAAGAATGTAAGGTGGGGTAAAGACAATCTATTCAATCAATAAATGGTGCTGGGAAACCTGGACAGACACATGCAGAATAATGAAGCTGGACTACCTCCTTACACCATATACAAAAATAAATTCAAAATGGCTTAAAGACTTAAATGTAAGATCTGAAACCAAAGAATTCCTAGAAGAAAATCTAGGAAGAAACTTCACAGACATTACCCAGAGTAAGATTTTTACTGATATATCCCCTCGCACGAGGGAAGTAAGAGAAAAAATAAACATGTGGGATTACATCAAACTGAAAAGTTTTTTCAAGCAAAAGAAACCATCGATAAAACAAAAAGGGTTCCTACTGAATGGGAAAATATATTTGCCAATGATATATCTGATAAGGGGTTAATATCACAAATTTATTTAAAACTCACTCAACTCCAAAAAAACAAACAACCCAATTTAAAAATGGTCAGAGGACATGAAGAGACATTTTTCTAAAAAGGACATACAGATGGCAAACAGACATATGAAAAAATGCTGAACCTCATTAACTATCAGAGAAATACAAATAAAAACCAAAATGAGATACCACCTCATCCCAGTCAAAATGGCTATCATCAATAAATCAACAAACAACAAGTGCTGGCGAGGATGTGGAGAAAAGGGAACCCCTGTGCACTGTTGGTGGGATTGCAGATCGGTGCAGCCACTATGGAAAACAGTATGGAGGTATCTCAAAAATCTGAAAATGGAACTACCTTATGATCCAGCAATTCCACTCCTAGGTATCTATCCGGAGAAATCCAAAACTCTAATTCAAAAAACTTTATGCACTCCTATGTTTATTGCAGCACTATACACAATAGCCAAGACATGGAAACAACCGAAATGCCCATCGATAGACGACTGGATTACGAAACTGTGGTACATTTATACAATGGAGTATTACGCAGCCATAAAGAAGAATGAAATCTTACTATTTGCAACAACATGGATGGACCTAGAGAACATTATGTTAAGTGAAATAAGTCAGACAGAGAAAGACAAATACAATATGATCTCACTTATATGTGGTATCTAAAGAAGAGAATAAGTGAATGAACTAATCAGAAACAGTTTTGGAGACATAGAGGAAAAACTGAGGGTTGCTAGATGGGAGGAGGGGTGGGGATAAGGGGGAAGGTGAGGAGATTAGAAGGCACAGTCAGTAACCAAAAGATTGCCATGGATTTACGAAAGTTAATTTGGGGATGTAATCAATAATGTTGTAAAGATTTTGTAGGGTATCTGATGGACACTTGTCTCACTAGGGAGACCATCTCAGGGATGATGTAGATGCCTGATCACTGCACTGTACACCTGAAGCTGAAGCTGAACAATAATGAATGTCAACTACAAATTTATATATATATATACACATATATACACATATATATACATATATATGTGTATACATATATATGTGTATATATATGTATATATGTATACATATATAGATTTTTAATATATATTTACAAGAAGCAGAGTACAGCATTAGGAATAGAGACAGTGGAAATGTAATGGCTCTGTGCAATGTCAGAGGGATAGTGGATGGGGGAGGCGGGTTGACACAGTGTGAGGAATATAAATGATAAACATCTAAGTTTTTTTCACCTGAAACTAAAAAAAAAATATGAAATAAGAAAAACTGCTTAGTAAATACTGGGACTGTCAAAAAATGTACATCTTTTAAGAGATGTTATCTATATATTACTTTTCAAAATTGAATTGAATTATAGTAGCAATGAGTAGTGTGACATTCGCTCAAAAGATGGCATTAATCAAATGAATGCTAACATCATTCATTGTACACATATTACAATTTTAATACAGTATATTCCTTTCTTAAAATGTGTGTGTGTATATATATATATATACACACACATATATACGTATATATACATATATATATATATATATATATATATATATATATATATATATAATTTTTTTTTTTTGGTATCCTCTATATGTTTGTCCTTAATTGGCACCAACATAATTTTATAGAAAATAAATTAACTTACATATCCAGATTGTATATTTGAAGTAGTCATCTTAGCATTAATAATGTAAAGGCATAGATTGTAGTTTTCAAAGCCCAGTGAACCCACTTCCAGAAATTATATGATCCCCATCTATGCAAAATTACTAAAAGTATAGATAATTTAATGCATATTGATTAGCATTTGCAAAAAGGAAAATTATAGACTTTGTTGAAGAAAAAAATATATCTAATGAAAAAAATATTTTTAACTAAATATTAAGTGTAAAAATTAGAGTATTAGAAGAATGTTCTCAGTTTTCATTTGTAGTGTTGCCTGAAAAACACTGCCTTTATTGCTAGTTGTAGCAGCATGCGAAAGGAATAGTAGACTATATTTAATTAGCAGATGACTGACACAAATAATTTTGTGATTATAATTGATGAAAACCATGTTAAATATTTGAAATCAAATATAACAGAAAAGAGTTCACATTTTAAATAACTTCCATTGGTGAATAAAGTAGAGGTGATTACTTTTATAGCATTTTAATTCTGGATTATGTATCTCATCACATCTAAATTCTGAGGTATTAAAGAAAATATTTTTCCATTGCAATTATTAAGTGTTAGACTAAATAAAATAAAATAGTGTGAAGGCGGGTATTTTTGTATTCTTTCACATATAAGCAAGTTTTAGAGTTTGTGTTTAATTGTGAAAGGGATAGTAATATAGATAATGTATTCAGAAATAAGATAGTGAGTGGAATAAAACAAGAAGGAAAGGTTAAATTAGCTCAAAAATAATTTTTAAAATCCCAATAAAATAATGTGACTATGTTCAACCACTTTTATTTTAAACTCCCAACAAATGAGAAAAAAGAGGAATTACAGAAATTATGTACAAATTAACTCAACTTAGTCATATTCTATTTTTTTTTAATTAAAGTTTATTGGGGTGACAATTGTTAGTAAAGGCACATAGGTTTCAGATGTACAATTCTGTATTACATCACCTATATATCACTTTGTGTGTTCACCATCCACTGTCAGTTCTCCTTCCATCACTATATATTTTGTTCCTTTTACCCCCATCTACCACCCTCCTACCCCTGTACGCTCTGGTAACCACAAAACTATTGTCTGTGTCTATGAGTTTTTTGTCTTGCACCTTTGCTGTTTTCAGTTTTTTATACCACATATCAGATTGGTGCAGCAGCTATGGAAGGCAGTGTGGAGGTTCCTCAAAAATTAAGAATAGAATTGCCATATGACCCAGTAACCCCTCTCCTGGGTATCTACCCAAAAAATCTGAAAATATTTATCTGTAAAGATATGTGTGCTCAATGTTCATTGCAGCTTTATTTACGGTGGCCAAGACATGGAAACAACCAAAGTGTCCTTCCATAGATGATTGGATGAAGACTATGTGGTATATATATACACAATGGAATAGTATTCTGCCATAAGAAAAGATGAAATAACGTCATTTGCGACAACACAGATGGATCTTGAGATTATTATGCTAAGTGAAATAAATCAGACAGAAAAAGTAGAGAACCATACGATTCCACTGATATATGGTATATAAAATTAATCATATTCTTATATTGAAAGATGCAAGCAATAGTGAATGCTGGTAGTTCAGGGGTTTTGGTTTTGGTTTTCAGTATTTTTTCTCTCTCTCTCTCTCTCTCTCTCTCTCTCTCTCTCTCTCTCTCTCTCTCTCTCTCTCTCAAAAGAAGAAAACAGATGTCTTAAAGACAAAGTACTTTCAAGATTGCATATCATCTTTCATGAAAAAAAAATTTCCATTAAAAGCAACACTTTAAGTGCACTTAAAACCGAAGCACAGAAATGTTGAAAGTCCTTGAGAAACGGTTATACTTCAAATGGCAGTGTCTTATAAATACTGCATTGATAAAATCTGGTAATAACACTGATAAAACCATGTTGATATATTCTACCTATATATTTGGAATATTAATTAAATAACAGAAGCATGCTAGTGTAGTAGACCTTTACAATAAAATGATGGCTTTTCTTTCAAGCAATCATTTTTAGTAATGGCTTTCTTGTTTCTTATTTTTGTGTGTGTACTTAAGCATTTTTTATTGTTTTCCTGCTGGAGATTCAATTATGCTGGCAGCTTTATGAATTCCTTTGTATTTTTAAGGCAGACACATTTTTTGCTTATATATGGGAATGACTGTCTGAATGTCATTGTTAAGAGGCTGTCTTTGTGTCTTCCATCTTATTGTCTGCCTCAGGCAGTGCTTTAATAACGTATTTCTTATGGAAAGCTGTTAATGTATATTTTCTTTTTTTGTACCGCTTAATTTCTGTCTACATTAAATAGCCCCGTTTCTTTTAATTTTCCATGACAAACAATAAAGTTAATATTTAGATATTATGTGTTTTTTACCAGAATAAACAATAATAATAACAAAAATGGAATGCCTGATGTCCATTAAATGTCCCCAAACTACCGTGTTTCCCCAAAATAAGACCTAGCCAGACCATCAGTTCTAATGTGTCTTTCGGAGCAAAAATATAAGACCAGGTATATATTATATTACATTATATTACATATTATATTATATTATATTATACCTGGTCTTATATTACATTAAAATAAGACTGTGTCTTATATTAATTTTAGCTCCAAAAGATGCATTAGAGTTGATGGTCCAGATAATTCTTATTTTCGGGGGAACACGGTAGTTCTCAGCTACTCTGGAGCCTTTAAATGCAAAGTATTACATGGAAGATGGGCATAATTCTACCGATAATGCAGCTCCATAAAAACAGGACAGTGTGTCTATCTGTGCAGACTACAGGGCAGTGTTAAATGAACATTTACCAGATCTGAGTTGACTTTTTGAAAGTTGGTTTTGAACAATAAAGACATTGGGAAATTTCCAACATTGTGTAATGATAAAAGTTCTGGAAAAAATATTTTTAAAAAACCCTCTGAATGTTCATCAGGTAATTAATGTACCTTATTATATTAAAAAGATCCTTTATCCATCACATCTATATTGAAAATATGCCATGTTCTAGGCACTGCTTTAGATGCTGAGGTGATAACAGCAGTGGTAGAAATAATAAAATTTTCCATGATGTAGTCTTCATTTTAACTGAGGAAACTGATCATAAATGTGAGAACTGAAAGTACATAGTGTATTAGTCAATTGCTAAGAAGACAAAACAAGCCATGCAAGGCTAATATGGGATGGAGGTGGTATTGAGGGTTTTGATGGTGTGACCAGAGAGACTTTCATTGAAGTGACTTTTGAGTCAAGAGGAGACATATGAAAATTAGTTGGCTAGCCATGGCGATGCTCTGAGAAGATCATTCCTGACAGAAACTAGCAAGTGTGAAAATATGAGACAGAATTCTGACTGGTGTGTCTGGGAAATACAAGGAACCTGCAGTGGCTGGAGTAGTGTGAATACATGGAAGAAGGTTGACAAAAGGGTCGGAAATGTAATGGGAAGCAGATCATGCAGGGCTAGGTCCTGTCAATAATTTTTGCTTTTCTTTGAGTGATTTGAGAAGACACTTAAAGATTGTAAACATGAGTGATATGTACCCACTTGATTTTAGCAGAACATTCTGGCTACTGTGTCGATAAAACACGGAAGAATGGCAAAGGGAAGCCTATTAGAATATTCCACGCTAGAGCGAACTATGGCTTAAACTAAGTCTGTGGCATTTGATGATAAGGATATATTGTGTTCTAGATTTGTTTTCTGAAAACAACAACAATAGGATATCCCAACAGACTATACATATGGAATATGAAATAAAGAAAGAGGTCAAGAATGGATTTTTTTTTTTTTTTTTAAATCTAAGCTTCTAAACAAATGGAAAATAGAATTGTCATTACCTAAAATGAAGACTACTGCAGGGAGAGCAGGTTTTGGAGGGGAAAATTCATGGAAGCAATGTTAGACATGTAAAGTTCTACAATGTAGAAGAGAGAATTTTTATGGGGATTAAAGATTAGAAGTCATCAGCACATAAGTGGTACTTAAAAGTTATACTATCTTGTGCTATTTTATAAAACAGAATAGTAGCTTTATCATTTATTTAAATGTTTTGTTTTACTAAGAAAAAAGTTTAGTAAATTACATAAAAGGAATGGATCCAACACCGGGAATTGCCATTTTAAAATTGCATTATATTTACATCATGTATGTTCTTATTAAAATTTATAAAGTGATATAAATAAAGTAGAAACTTCTTTTGTCTTCCATTTCAAATGTTATAGTCTATTCCTATTCCCACAACTTCATTTCTTCCATATGTATACTGATTAGTATTTTAAATTCAATCAAATATAAGTTTTTTTTGTTTGTTTTTTTTTAAAGATTTTATTGGGGAAGGGGAACAGGATTTTTTATTGGGGAACAATGGTCAAATTGTTGTCCTTTCAATTTTAGTTGTGGAGGGTTCTGTTCAGCTTCCAGTTGTTGTTCTTGCAGTCTTAGTTGTGGAGGGCACAGCTCAGCTCCAAGTCCAGTTGCCGTTGCTAGCTGCAGGGGGCACAGCCCACCATCCCTTGCGGGAGTTGAACCGGCAACCTTGTGGTTGAGAGGACAGGCTCCAACCAACTGAGCCATCCGGGAGCTCAGCGGCAGCTCAGCTCAAGGTGCCGTGTTCAATTTTAGTTGCAGGGGGCGCTGCCCACCATCCCTTGCGGGAGTCGAGGAATTGAACTGGCAACCTTGTGGTTGAGAGCTCACTGGCCCATGTGGGAATCGAACCGGCAGCCTTAGGAGTTAGGAGCATGGAGCTCTAACCGCCTGAGCCACCAGGCCGGCCCCCTATTATAAGTTTTCAAGAATTACTTTTACCTGTTGGTAGTTCCTTTGTCATGTTTTAATTCCATAGATGTGTTATCTTTTTGAATAAAGTGATTTTTAATTTTCCATTTTGTTTCTTCCAGTATCTTTTGTGATCAAATTTTTTTTTTCATGTTAAGAGTATTCTTCAAATGTCTAGTAATCATTAATTGTAAATATTTAGGAGTAAAATACTAACAGTTAATTAGAATAATGACAAGTTATGGATAAGAATTTTCAACTGTTGGAAATTTGCTTTTAGACAATTCAGCATAGAGACAGCCTGAGAAACCTTCATATTTGAGAATGTCAAGAAGCTTTTCATTTTCTCTAAGATGACAATCTGCCAGTGTTCTGTCCATATAACATAAAAGAAGATAATGAGAAATCCATTATTCCATATATAAATTTAAAATAATATATCAGTTCCTTATCTACTCCAATACTCTGCTATACTAGGCATTACAAAATACTGAGCCTTACACCTTGGGTGGGAGGGGGAGAGAAATTAAAAAAGGGGAATTAACCTTCTAGATCTAGTCATTATTATATAATCTTTATGATCATCACTGGTGGTGTGTTTCCCTGGCTAGATTCATTGTTTACTACCACTATGTCTGAAACCACTTTATTTCGAGAATCTGTACTAACCTTTCTCCAATTTTTTTTGGGGGGTGGATCTGGATTCATGTATTTTTCCTATTTGTAGATTTTTATTAGTATTGTCTCAAAAGGGACAAAAAATAAACATGTGCTTTATCTATACCATTTTAAATTTACTATTTCTTAAACTTATTTCCTAATTAATCAGTAAATGTTATATCTAAATTACAAAGAAGTGTGATTATCAAAAGCATATGCCCTCTATATTCTGCAAGCTTATAATCTAATGGAGAAGAAAAATATGTAAGCCAAAAGGGAAATACCTGTACTACAGTCCAGATAATACAGAGCAAACTGATGTTCCTTGTTTTAATCTATGTATGACTCTTTCACATGCCTCTGTCGTATATCACAGCAAAACCACAGAGCCTAACTATCCCAATTCTTAAAAATATTCAGTTTCTGTAGGTAGAATCAGCTTCCTTCTCTTCAGAATCTGTCTCTGTAAGCAGTTACAGTTCATGTCATCCCATCCTGCCACATCAGCCATTTCTCCTCATTTGGTCTATCTTCCAAAATCATGTTGATTTTGCCTGTCTAATGATGCCTGCTGTAGTGTTCTTCTCTCTTGGTTTATATTTTTATGCCTTTTTTTTTTTTTTTTTTTGGCTTGCAGAATTTGAGGATGAGACAGAAATACAGACAATTTCAATTGAAAGTCTATATTTTTTTAATAATGGGCAACCCAATAAGCATGTCTGTTTAGTGGATTCAATGGACAAATTTTGACCTTTGTGCTATTAGGCTATGTCCCTGTAGTTAAGCTTTTTTTCTCTCACAAATTTATAATATTTAGGAATAAGCTTGAATTCCATTAAAATTATAAACTACGTCTACAATATAGTATACATAACCTATTTCTCCAAGTCTGGAAAAACCTTAATATTTTATATTGTTATAGAAAAAAACATATATGCTTAGTTTATATATTTAAGCATGTATCTATAACATATAGATGCTTAGTATAATTACTTAGTATTATGTAGTATAATAGTATAACTTAATATATTACTAAAGTATGACTTTAGTTACAAAATAATTAGTGTAATGTCAGTATATTTGCATTTTTACACATTTCTCCAACCTTATTTTTGTTTTCAAAAATAGTGCCAGTTTGAATAATATTACAAATTTTCTCTTGAAGTAACTGCAATAGCAAAAGTAACTGTCAACAGATTATTGAAATGTAGAGATGTCACAGGAAATAGTATATAATTATGCATTGACTATATAGATTTTAGGACATGTTTATAATTCCTTAATGACCTCTATTTTTAGAAGCAACTCCTCTCAGCTACAACCATTGTTGTACCCTTCCATTTCTGGCTGATGTAGAAACCTTCAGGGTTCTTCTTTTTCTCTCAGGCCACAGCATCTTAGCTTTCCAGAAAAACATCCCCTCTTTCTTGCATTGCTCTTTGTTGGCAGACATGCTGTGTTTTGAACGGTTGTGCCTTCTTCTTCCAGGAATTCAACGTCTGCTCAACGTGGTAGCATTTTCCTTGTCAGCTCTTGATTATGGACCATTTTTTTAAACAGAAAAAAAAGTAAGCTATTTTTGTTTCTGTTCTTGTCATGGCAGTTTGGGTGTAATTTTCATCTTCTACTGCTTTGTTTGCTAACAAAAAAGACATTATGTTTCCCCACTGATACCTATTTTCACCTGCAAATATTCTATACTTGTTTTTTTTTTTTTTCTCATCCTCTGACTGCTCAAACTCAAATTACTATCACAATTTTTTTAGTTTAATTACTTCATAAATAACCATAGTTAGTTTTTCTGACTAAAATAAATAATTGAATGCTCACACAGAAAATGTTGACTTATTCAAACTGCACCATACTAATCATAAAGATAAATATTCATTTACAAATGTATTATTAATTTTAAAGATATTTAATAATAAATTATAAATTTCACACCCAATAAAAATGTACATTAAGAGGTCATTTTTAAAAATTTAATGAAGGACAAAATGCTGTCTGTATTGGAGAGAAAATGAATGTCTATTTTCACCAATTATGATCTAACTTTTCTTAATGATAATTCTGTTACTTTTCTAAATCATGCAACAAGTATTTACGTTCTTGAAGTATGCTATATTTATTCTAGATCTCAGATTATAGTAGTAAATTCAAAAATATGTTTGTTCTCATAAAGCTCTTACTCTGGTGTCTTACAATATTAATTTAGTACTTTAATTTGAAGAAACATAAGTAGCAGATGTTATTATTAGTATGGTTATGTTAAACAATTTTTTGTGTGTAGCCATGAAGGGTTATAAATCACTAAGATTATCAGCACTCACTTGTAATTTATTAAACTCAAGTGACTGAAACTTAACAGAGTATATTTGATTTAGATTTTACATTTAAATAGAATTTAATATAAGCAGATTAATTATAAAAATATATGATCACCTAACAAAAAGAAAAGCTTTCTTACTGTTCCTTTGCTAAAGGTATTTTTGACAAAGTAAAACTGAAGCAAATTCCTTTCACCATGAAGAACTTACCATTGATGTTCTTTGTCAGAATTTTTTGTGCAGGTTTTCCCAAACCTCCACAAAGCAATCATTAATAACAAAGGGATTCCTTTTTATGCCAAAAGTCAGCTATGAAACATATGGCTTTGCCATGTAAATGTGCAATTAACTTTTTTTCCCCTAAAGCGTCAAGGAAAAACATAACGTAGTTACTATATATTTTTAAGCATTTATAAATAACAGAACATTTTAAGGAAGTGCAACTGACAAATTATGCATCTCTTTTAGAAGGTCTTTTCATGTTCAAGTTATTTGTACTAAAAAGGAAAACAGTTTATTGTAAGAGCTTCCAAAGTACCCAAATGGAAATATATTGTAATAAAAACGATAAGTCCGTATGCTATCAATTGGCAACAGCTGCTCCACTTTCATCCTATGGGATGAGGGAGGAACAGAGCCTGGAACTACTTGATGAATATTAAGATTATAAGAAATAGCATACTGGCATGATAATTCTACAAGTATCACAAGTTTTGTGGTAATATGAAACATAATGACAGAGTGAGGAGATACTACATTCATGCATTACAATTATCTGAAAATTGAAAAACTTCAATCATTCTAATACTAGTGTGTATGTGTATGTACTAATGCAGCCTCAATTTTGTTATTTTACTGAATTAGCCAGGTGTCCCAAAACATTATAGATATAATCTTAGCAAGGGCATATATTTAAAACTTAACATCAGACAATGAAATATTTCTCTTTTACAGTAAAATAGACACCAGTTAGGGTCTTTGTTATGTAATGTAACTTGTAAAATTGTATACCTAATGGAACAAGATGCTTCGCGAAGTATAGAAAAATACTTATTATATTTTTTTTATGGAGTAGTTTTTTTTCTATAGTCTCAATACAATTTGCATCTGCCTATAAAACTGCATTAGTGGTTAAGGGCACAAGATTTCAAGCCAGATGCCAGGAATCAAATTCCGATTTTACAGTTGAATAGTGTGTGACTTTGGGCAAGTAAATGAAACATTCTATGTCAAAGCTTAATCATCAACTCTAGATATGATTGGAGATATATCATTTAAGTGCTCATAATCACATCTGGTACACTGTGAATACTCAATGAATATTAGCCGTAACACTCCAAACTGTAGAGGACATGGGTTGAGTAAAAAAGAGATGAATCTCAGCTAGAATTTATGAAAGCAGATTATTAAGATCTACTGTTGTATTTTGGGTTTTTTGCAAGAAAACTAGTGATAAAATATTTCAGGTGAGGCAAATGTTATAATTTGACTTGATGCTAGGAAAGAACATTCAGTGAATTTATAAGGAAAATTTGGAATAAAATAACTAAAAGATAATTATAACTAGAAATCAGAAATTTGATTACTTTGAGTATTAAGCCAATGGCAATAAGGACTTGCCTTAGAAAGAAGAGATGGAATAGAAAGGAAGGCTAGGGTTTATTATGCACCAGAAAGAACAGGGTTTGCTGACTAGATGTGAATAGAAGAGCCAAATATAAGGACCTCAAGATTTCGTAATCAGAAAAACAATAGTACATTAACATAGTTAGGAAGTGCATAAAAAATGGGGAGAAGGGGTTAAATGGAAGGAAATCGAGATTTAAGCTAAAATGTTGGCTCCTCATATTTCCTTGGTTATATACCATCTAATGACTCTCCAAATGCATATTAAACAATTTAAAATATGGAATAGAGAGAGAAGTGTGGGGGGGAAGCAAGTTAACACGTTGCGTACGGATCACGAGAATCTTCGTTTTTTTCTGAGCCATGTGTTAAGGACCGATAACGAGAATTTCAAAAGATTGGGCAGAGAGCAGTGAGAGGCCAAGACAGGGAGGTGAGACGAGTGGCGATAGGGAACCAGCTGTGAAGGTGCCTACGCAGCGGGCTCCCAAGGAAGACAATCCGGCCAGGCCAGGCTCTCGGGAGATTTGGCCACGCATCATCTGGAGCCCATAGTGGGAAGAGGAAAGAAAAAATATCACACACGGGTGTGTAAAGTGTGCGCATCAAAAAAAGTGAGAAGTGAAACTCGGTACATATGCAATTTTTGCTGTGTCCCACTGCACAAAGGAAGCTGCTTTCTGCAGTATCACACCAGGAGGGATTACTAACATCATAGGTGAGTAAATCCTAAAAAAAATCCATAAAAAAATAATAAATGACATAGAAGCATTTACACTTTAAAGAGAAGAGTGCATTTTAAAGTAATTTCTTTTAAAAACATGCCGGAACAGAGGGGTATGAGGGATTTAAACCCCGCAGTACACAACGTGTTAAGAAACTAAAAGAATAAAGTATAATAATGTAAAAGGTAAAGATGGAGAATATAGCATGGCATACGATGCAAAGCATTGATGATTGGTGACCTTTAAAAAGTAGTTTCAGTTGTATGATAATGAAACATTTTTAAAGGACAATTTTTTTGATAATTATATTAACTTTAAAAATGTATAAAACATTTACATAAAATAAGTCGTAATTAGAGGAGCAGCAAAATGATAAGGAAAGAACTGTGTGGAAAACAGAATACAACAACAAAGGCAGGCCAATTTATATCTTGTGGCAATAGACAAAGGCAGGATGAAGCTGAAAAAGAAAGCAGACTAGAGAAAGCGTCTTTGATGGGGGAAGGTCACTACTGATGTGAAGAGGTAGGACAACAATATAGATGAAATGGGGAGGAGGACAAAGATATGGATCAATGTTGCTACAGGAGAGATGTTTGTTCTTCAAAGTATTCATTTTTTTGTTTTAATTTCTAACAGAGAATTTATTTATCTTACAAGTGTTTCCAAATAAAATTTGAGTTAACTTACAAAACAAACAAACAAACAAAAACACACACACTAAGTTTGTGACTTTTAATAGGTTTATTAAGCTAAAGTGTATCCTGAAACAAATAGAAGAGAGGTTTGAGTTGGGAGGATATTTTACCAGAAAATCTAGTATAAATTTAGCATGAAGCTTTTTAAAAATATTTCTACAACATAAGGTAAGAGGCAAATATATTACAGTACAAAATGTTCACTGTCTAATAAAAGGGCATCCTAATTTTTCAAAGGAAGATATTTGTTTATTTTGTGCATTAAAATCTCAGAGTAATTCATTACATTAATTGTTCAAGAAGAAACTTTGAACAAGATAGTTTTAATAAAATTCAATATATTTGTGAATAAAAATTACCTTAGGATAGTTTTATGAAAAATTAAGTTTTCTCTTCCAAATACGATAAATAATTTACTGAGTCTACACTGTGATTCAAACTGTTCAAGTCATAGCTGATCAACTGGAGGCTAGACTACTGGAACATTGATTCTCAGGATTTTATTTTATTTGTGTGAAGCCTTGCTTTTGACAGAGGATAAAAGACAGAGGACCATGTGAGTGTGTCTTGGAAAATTAGAGGAAATGGACAAGGCAGTAGAATGTTACACTAGCTGGTCTACAGCCAGCATTATTTTTATGGTGCTTAAGGTTCTTATATTCTTACGTATTTTGTGTCCACTTCATCAAACTTATACTGAGCACGTTTTGTTTAAGACATGGTTTAAGAGAACAATTGCCTGATAGGTTGACGATAAAAAAAAAATTCAGATTAATTTTTCGCTATGAGAGTCAGCTTATGAAAAATAGGATATGTCTTCAGAATCAAATTCAAGAACTGGGGATTTAATATCATTTAATTATAAAAATTATTCATTTGTTATGTAAATTATATAGGGAAATACAGAAGCAGGAATAGAGTTTTCCACTCCAAATGAACCCCTTAAAGCCCTTAGACTATTTTAGTTTTATTGAGGATTTCATCAATTGCCTACTAACCCTAATAATAAGGAACCTAATAATCCTGCAGAATCTAATTTCTTAGTGAATTTTCTCCTAGTTTTATTTCTCCCTATGGCATCCTTTATAAACTTAAATTCATTTGATTGATTTTTGTAATGCAACTGCATTATTAATCTTTAAATAAGTGAAACTTTGTAAGCAACAAAGGTCACTGAGAATTGTTTTCTCTTTTATAGAATGGTCAATGATACAAATACTTGTATTTTTAAAATTTAGTTGAAGATATCATTGCCTTTCTGTATTTGCATAAAGCCTCAATATAAAATTTTAGCAAAATGATTACAAAATCTAAATTTTGTGTTGATAAAGATATATTTTGATGTTTCAAGAGTGCAGCACTCTGACAAGCAAGGTTCTGGCACATTTCTGATTACACACAAAATGTAGGAAGTCAGGGTATAAAAACCGCAAAAAACTAACTTCTCATTCTATCAGTAGGTAGATACATAGGTAGATAGATAACATTTGCATGAATATCTTTATGGCAATATCAAAACAATTGAATCATCAATTATAAATGAGAGATTCTAACCCTTGTCATTTCCTAGTAGTAACTGAAATATTTATTTTCTTATTTTTGAGACAAATTTTATCTCTTTTGGATGAGAAAATGTTTATATCTTTCTTCTGAATTTGTTTTTCTTGAATGAAGGAAATTTAAACATCTTTTAAGATGAAAAATTATTGAATTTTACACTAAAGTATAACATTTCTTCCGTATTAACTTCCACCATCAAAAGGTCCATAATCTTTTTTGCTTATTGAGTCCCCCGTACCTCAGCTATGATTTATTACTTTTAAACTGTGATGACTGGTGGGGGGGGACGCACACAAAAAAATCTGAGCTTATCAGCATTTTTAGTTAAGTGATCTAATAACTGAACATTGTCATCAGTAATTTTTGGAAAAGGATTGTTTTCTGGAAGATGATTACTGCCAAATCAATAATAGATATTTTAGTCATTAAACAGGCTTAGCTGTGGTAGTATTCATAGTGGGGTGGAGGGAATAATAACAGAAGTGTATTCTTGTTTCTCACCAGTTCTAAGGAAAGGTCTAGATAACTAAAAAGCCATAACTTTGTGAGTTTTCAGAAATTTCTTATGTCTTCCACATATTTACTAAAAGATCCTTAAACTTTCCTTTTTAATGCTTCTCCTTTCTCACATTTCATGCTTTTCTGTAAGATTTTCTATATCCTGCATTCGAAGTGACTTTGCAATCACTTTGCACTATAATTATGAAATAGGGTACCAATTTTGATGTCATACTCAAATTAGCAAAGAAAATATAACTTTTTTATTCTCTACAGATGAATTATACTGACTTCTCTGCTCCTTCCATGTTTGCTATTTTAGAGTAATTCAGAATTTCCAGTTAAAACAATCTCTTCCAAGTTACTCAGTCACATTTAGGCAAGCTCTTAGTGTCATTATGCCTCTTCCTTCTAATGTTACTCTTTTAAATAGTTTCTGGGTATATGGGGTGGAAAGAAAAGTCAATGATATCGTATGATCTGTGGTTATTAACAAGACAGGGCTTTTAGTCCCTCTGAATCCTTGCTAGTATTTCTAGTCTTTCCTAGACATTTTTAAAAGCTACCAAGATGGGAGGTGTGCTGTGTGTGTGTGTGTGTGTGTGTGTGTGTGTGTGTGTGTGTGTTTTGTTTTCTCTCTGGCCTGTGCTCAGTGTCCTTTCCTGGCTAAATTGAATCAATATGCTTGGTGCTGTAGACTGTTTTTGAATTTCATCTATATTCTCTGTCTGGCTTCTCCCTACCCCTTCACATTTGTGGCAGCATCACTTTGCCACTTGCACAGAAATCCCCATGGCAAGCTGCCTGGATATCTACTCATTGCTTCCACATAGCCCATAGAAACTCCTGAATACTTTCCACATTACAGTGGTACCCCTTATCTCAAAGTATACATTCCAAAACTCCAAGTGGATGCCTGAAATCATTGATAATACACAACCATATATACTGTTTTTTTTCTTTTCCCTATACATATACACTTTCCACCTTCGGTTTGGCATAGCCAATTTTCCAGAATCACTACTCTTGAACTTTGGGGCCATCATTAAGTAAAATAAGGGTTACTTGAACACAAGCACCGTGATACCATGACAGTTGGTGTGATAACTTAGATGGCTACTAAGTGACTAATGTGAGGGTAGTGTGTACAGCATGGATATGTTAGACAGGGATTATTCACGTCCCAGGTGGAATGGAACAGGACGGCACAAGATTACATCATGCTACTCAAAAGAGTCTGCAATTTAAAAATTATGAATTATTTATTTCTGGAATTTTCCATTTAATATTTTTGGACCAGAGTTGAACGCAGTTAACTGAAATCATGAAGAGCAAAACCTCAGATAAGGGGTGGGGGGTCTGCCCTACTTGGGAACTAGGAGACTTTGAAGAACAGACTCAGTCCTTCCAATCCTTTTAGCAATGCTACCCTTGACTATGCAGGGACTTACATAGGATCACATTTGGCACTGGCTTCCTCTTAGTATCCCCAAAAGGAATGACACATTTGACTCCGCATTCAGGACAGGAGCTGAGTTCATACATCTGACCTTCCATACATCCATTCAAATCTCTGGTGTCCTACTCTGCCCATCTCCCCCTTACTTGAGTAAATATGGGCAGAGTGGAGTAAACTCCATGGTAAAGGCATCATTAACTTAAAAGTTCCTCTTTTGTAAACTACAGAAACAGCTTGTTATGTGTGCCCATCACACTTTGTTTTAGATGTGTAACTTACTAAAAAACTGAAAGCTAGTTATTACAGTCATAAATATATCAATTTAATATTCAAAATATCCTAAATACATTAACACTTACTTTTAGCACCATCGCCACATGAATTTTAAACAAAAATAAAAATTAGAAAAACATGTAAAAATTCATGAAGATTAGTATTATAAAGGAATATATTTAACATAATTTTGGAATATTTATTCAAAAAAAATGTATCCTTTTCAAAATGATATAAAATTGTCTCTTGAAACTTTACTTCCTATAAAATTTTACGGCTCAATATATACTTAAGATGCTCCTCAAGTAGTAACATCTTATATTGTGATTTTCAAACTAATAAAAATAAACTTGTTCTTTATTCCAAACATAACTTAAATAAGTAGATTATAAACTGAGATTTCTTTCTATGTGTTGACCTAATAATCAGGTTTAAACAGGTTTCTAAACTTTACTTCTGCAAAATAGGTATTCCTGAGTTTCTAAGATGATAAAGCTGAAATATATATTTAAATACATATATGTGTATTTAAATACGTATATATTTAAATACACATATATTTTTTAATTTGTTTGTATTGACTTTTAAAAAAACCTAGCCAATGTTATATTTTTCTTTCCTAGGTATTTTAATAGTTTGCTGTAATTCATCTAATTCTCACCTTTGAAATGAGACACTTAACACACTTTGACTTGCAACTTACTCATAAACAGGGAAATTGTGTCAAATGATTTTTGAACTATTTTACTCACTTAATGTTTATAAATTGCCTACTTTCATAAATAATTTAAGTGTAGCTAGTTTTATGCATATAGTCTTCTAATGTAAAAATTCTAGGTAATTTTTTCTAGAGTGATTATTGTCTAGATAATTTTTAACCTATTATATGTATATATTATCTACCTGGAAATAAAATTTAAAATTTTTTGTTTCAAAGAATTTTAAAGTGGTATTGAAGCTCACCTTTACAATATCAACATGAATAAAGTTATAGTAAAAAGCAAACTACATAATTTTTTTGTTTTGTGCTATATTAGTTCTAGCATTTTTAAGATGTATTTTAAGTTTAATTTTTTGCTGTAGTTGGATCTCTTCCAATTCCCTCAGCCATCATTACAGCCAAATGAATATTACTATTAATTGCTTTTCTAACATTACAAGTGATCCTTAACATACTAACATTGTACATTGATCTAAATTTTCAATAAAGTTAATTTTATCATGAAGACAGGCATTCTTTATACATCATGACATTTAGATATACACATAGAAATGATTTTATTAATGCTTTCTTTGGGGGCGTCCAGGCACAGCTAAAGATGGGATAAGATATATTTGAGTTTTAGATTTATTCCACTGTGTCCTCTCTACCCATTCTCAACATGAAATGGTTGGCATAGGTATGAATGTGTTGACAAGTCATTTTAGAAAAAATAAATTACAACTATAATGTTAAGGGGAACTTCAAGGAAACGGTAGGTCTTACAATGATTCTTATAGGAGGATGAATGTATTGAAGGTAGATATATAGAAAAGGAAAGAACAATTCAGAGAGAGGAAATGTGTATATTCAAAAGAACATGTGCATGTCTACCACTGTAAAACAATTGTGTAATAGTATTGTTGGAATAAGGTGAAAAATATGGGAGCACAAAATCAGAAAGTGTATTGATTTAAGTAACTTGAATGACACTATCTATGATGCTGTGCCCATCACTGTTTCTATTCACAGGGGAATTCCCCCAAAGATTAGTCTAATTACACCATGGTGTACAATCAATCTAACTCTTCATGTACCCATATACACACAAGATAGTACCTGGGAAAAGTATCTAAGATTATTGAGGTGGGGCCTTCTGTGATCACAGGGTCATTATAAGAGGAGATAGGAGGGTTAGAGTTAGAGAAAAATTGAAATGACAGCAGAGAGAGAGAGAGAGAGATTGATTTGAAGATGTTGCTTTGATGCTTTGAAGATAGAGGATGGGACCGCAAAAGAAAAAATGCAGACAGTCTCTAGAAGATAGAAAAGGTAATGGAATATATTCTTCCTTATAGCTAGGGAATAAATGCAATCCTGCTGACGCATTTAAACTTCTGCCCACCAGAACTATAAAAGAAGGGAGGAAAATTCTAATTAAGTACAGATTAAAAGGCTGTTATGAAGCTACCAATGTGGGACTGTGAAATTCTAGATTAAAGAAATTGCAGCAAGAAAAGGTTGGGTATAAAGAGAAATTATTGGACAGAATACAAAATATTTATTAGGGCTCAAGTAAAAAAACAGTTTAAAAACATATTTTCAGTATGGGTTTTAGCGTGAATGAGTAGTATTATGTTACTAAAACATAGAAATTGCACCAAATAAATGTGATTTGAGGTTAAAAGCGATGAATGTAGCTTCCTGCACAAATTCACAAATGAGTGATTACGCACTCACTTATATATGTCATGTCATAGTAAGACCAAAAATGATGTTCAATACAGTTTTAGGTACTCATAAAGTATTAAAGTTGGAGATGGTATTGGAGCATTATGAACATTCATCCAAGGTTTTTCTGTATTTTCCAGTCATCCTGTACTCTTTATAAACGCCCAAGGCAATGAGCCTCTCATTTGACTTGTCTTCTATGGAAGGAGAGGCAATGTCAGTAATCCCAAAGAGCTCATAGAAATTATAAGATTGCAAGATAAATATCTACTGTACACCCATCCAGTCCATGGAGGCATAAGGAATTGATTGACTCTTTAATGCTCAAATGAGTCCACAGTGCCATCTTAGCTACTACCCAAATGTGTACAGATCTTATTTTAATGTGTGATCAATGAAAAGGGCCACTATAAAAATAACTATAGAATTAACTTCAAAAATATATTTTTAAAAAGGAAGTATAAATAACAATTATTTACATAGCTAATGTCGTATTCCAATAATACCGTTTATGCATAAACACATGAAATATAAAACAATTTCTTTTTATAATATTAGTTGTAAATGAAAATATGAGAATGCCCAAACTAATCCAAATATATGAATGTATAATATTCATATTAAATCTAAAAATCAAATTTGCCTTTCTCACGTTAGTCAAAACACTAACATTTATTACATTTTCAGGGATTATATAAGGATTCCTTTTCAATTACTCATTATACAGTAGCTATATACTGTAGACTATTGTCTATCAGAAGCCTTTACATCAAAGCATATAATATAGGTATATTTCCAAATTTTTAAGATAATATTTATAATAATGAGATAGTAGGCATAATGTAGGCAGAGGTCCTGCAAAGTTAAATATGAAATAAATTCTTTTAGAAGGAATATGTAAGCATTATCAAAATATTTATTAACTCCCTCTATTGTTTTCTTTTGTGAAACTGCTTACCAATCCTCAATGCAGCTAATTCTATCATCTACTAAAATTATCTAAAAAACAGGAAGGAGACAATATACCAAAAATAGTACTGAATACTTCTATTGAAATACTATCCAAATTAAATGTGAGGTTTCAGAATAATTTTGATTGAATACCGGTTTCTTACACCAAAACTCCTTCTCATCATAAAGAAGTTATCAATGATAAAAATGTCATCAATCTAACATTTGTTTTAAAACACTAAAAATAAATTTGGAGATGTAACAAGTTTTAATTTTTTTCTTGTTGTCTTATATCCTTTTTCACCTCCCTCCTCAAAAATCGCCCTTGATGCTTTCATGGTTATTATTTTTTCCCCAGGAAGAACAGCAAACCAAAGTACCCACAGAGAAGAAATAAATCATTAGATCGCTAAATAAATTTTAGAAACACAACAGAACATCTAGATTCTAAAAGCTGAGCTTTTATGGGTACATTAGTTTATAGTTTGTTCCTTAATCTAAGCTTCTAGTATCAAGATTTAATAAGTAAAAGTACCTAGAATTGTACATTTGAAATCTATATAATTTCACTAACTAATGTCACCCCAATAAATTTAATTAAAAATGTCTACCTCAAATTCTAATTGATTAGGGAAAGTATGGTAGAATCAGAAGACTACACCCACTCAAGGGAATTTCTGTTCTAGGGTTAGGATTTGTAGAGCCAAAAAGGAAACAGTAGGGATGTGTGTGCATAGACTAGATCAATGGAATTGGACTTGGAGAAATTTATATAAGAACAGGAGCGATACTGAGCATGGCATTAGGCTTAGAAGAAGAGTCAGTTTTTCCAACATGGTGAGAAGATTTTCTTTTCTTTTCTTTTTTTTAAAATTTTAAATCTTACAAGAGTTCATCGTGGTGATTTAAAAAAAAGAAACAAGACACAATATTACTATGAGGTCCCTGCCATCTCACTCTCTTAGGTTAAGTCCCTAAATGGGCTACTCTCCATAATGAGCCTACAAAAAATGTATATATTTCAATATTAGCAAATTGATAGCAACTTTATATATAAAAAAATGGTGTGACCAAATAAAGTTTACACAAAGTATGAAAAAATCAGGTGATATAATGCACCAAATTATTAACATAAAGCCCCCAAAATACATCTTGGATGAATAAGGCATGGGAAACTTTTCTTAAATGGCAGAGCACACCACTGGATTTAGCTTAGGTCCATTTCAAACATGTGTAGCTATCATGTATGGCACATAAATTAACTATATCTATTTATAGTCACTGCTTCTTGGGGTTATTTCTGGTATATGCAACCTAAATTAATACTACCTAATACAGATAGAGGCATCATTATTTTCTGTTTAACTTTTATACCAAATAATTTTAAAAATGATTTTACTTACATTACTTCACAATAGAATACAATGTATATAAAAATAAATATACATTAAAGATAAACTTAAAAGTAGTTTTACAAATAGGAGTTATTGCAAGTCTTTGACTAAATTAAATATCCATATTACATTGGAAAAATGATATGAATAGGTTGTTTAAAAAAGCTTTCAATTCATATAAGTAGCATGAAAAGATAATTTTAATATACTAGTATTTAAAACAAGATACAATGATTGAAGTCAATTATATCTCAATAAAGCTGAAAGAAAAAAATAATATAAATAAATAAAACAAGGAAAAAAATTAATGAGGTAGCACACACATGTTTTAGAAGTGATCACACCCCCACTGATAATTAGAATGTGATCAGTACAATATTTCTGAAGGAGACACTGGTAATATATATAGAAATCATTCAAACATGGCTAATATTTGAGCAAGCAATTCAAGTTCCATAATTAATATTTTATATTTCTGTAACTAAAGAATTTCTCTTTCTTTTTGGTGTTTTAAGTTCTCCAGGTGTGTGTATTGTACAAGTGTAACTCAAGGGCCTGTGTTTCCTTCATTCCTAATCCAATGATTTGTCAAAATACTTTTCTTTAGGATAACTCAGCTGATCTTCCATTATCAATGGCAATACTTGCTTTTTTCACTCTATCAGATATATTTTGTGCTGTCTAGCATCCTTGTTCAGATGTGTATAGATTCCTTATCAAAAATTGAACAAATATGACCTTTTTTGCCTTTCCTGTCATCTTTGCTTTTTGTAATAGTAACCCTGACCAATCAAATGTCTATCAGAGTTAGAATCAACTTAATTAAGAGTTACACAGACAATGCAATCCCAAAGCACGTTTTCTCTTCTTAACAACAACCTCACCTTTATCTCTCTGCTATACTTGGGAAATACTCAGTGTAAGTAATTGTTTGATAGTGAAGCGGACAAGGTGGTTACATAAACCAGACTCTTACAAGGAGCCAACCTATCAAACATTACTTCATCTGGCACATAGCCAGAGAACCAGAGACCATGAGCCCTTGATTCACAGGAGGCCGAACCCCAACTTTTCCTAACACAATTGCTCAACCGTCTATTCTCTGAAGGGTTTACACAGACATCAATATACTCCTCTTTTCTCTTTGTAGACACGCCTAAGATCTGTGATAATTTTAGACTCTTAATTTCTCAATATTGAAATCAATGCTCAGAGTATCTTTGTGTGCTGTTTATTAGTAGGCGTTGTTTAAGTTCAATAAGCACATCGTGTCCCTAAAAGTGGTCTCTTTCCCTTGGTGGTATTTGTTCCATAAACCTGAAACCTATAAAACAAACCAAATACAAAGAAGTATGGAAAAAACAAAGTGTCTACATATTAGAGATATTAAATATTATCTCATTTACAATAATAGTATCTAAAACCACCAAATGTATTTCTCTACATAAAAATGGAAAGAATTATTGTTTACTAAAGTTGTTTAAGAAAACCATACTTGTTTATATACATGAATTTTTTCATTCCCTGTGAAAACGTGGAATACTAGGTCTGAAAATTAAGTTCGTGAACTTGTTGCAACGATGTTGCTAACCTTTTCTGATATCAGAGAGATTATTCATTATGAATTTGTACCAACTAGACAAACAGTTAACCAAGTTTACTATTTGGCAGTCCTGAAAAGGCTGCGTGAAAAAGTTAGCTGACCTGAAATTTTCTCCAACAATTCATGGCTCTTACATCATGATAATGCACCAGCTCACGTGGCACTTTCTGTGAGGGAGTTTTTAGCCAGTAAACAAATAACTGTATTGGAACATCCTCCCTACTCACCTCATCTGGTCCCTTATGACTTCTTTCTGTACCCAAGACAAAGGAAAAATTGAAAGGAAGACATTTTGATGACATTCAGAACATCAAGGTAATACGATAACAGCTCTGATGACCATTCTAGAAAAAGAGATCCAAAATTGCTTTGAATGATGGACTAGGTGCTGGGATCTGTGCATAGCTCCCAAAGATGAGTACTTCGAAGGTGACCATAGTGGTATTTAGCAATGAAGTATATAGCACTTTTTCTCAGATGAGTTCGTGAACTTAATTGTCTGATCTCATATATGCTTTCAATTTTTACTCCCTCAGATTACAGACAGGAAAACAAGCACAGATTCCTTTGCATCATGTATATTGCCCTGTTTGCTAATCGATCAATTGAAAATGTTTTCTTTTGTAAAAACCGCTAGTGAAAATATACTTTTTTCCAAGATATAGAGCTTTGTGTTCTATTTATACTCACCACATTCTCTAATAGAATTGAAAGTAGTAAATGTTTATTTAAATGATAATAAATAAAAGTACCATGTGCTTTTAACTATGACAAAACGGGAAAAATATGTGGTTTCAATATAGCTATTGTATCTGATGCCTTAGTAAATAACATACTGTGTTAAAACATACAGCTTCATCTGTTTTAAGCTTTCACAAAAGCAGTGGATACAGATCTTTCACTCTCTGGACACAGCATTGAAAACAGGCCTATCCCACAGAATGATGCAAATCTTCTGCAATCAGGATTTCTAATCTCTCCATAATCACATATTCTTTCCTTGAAGCACTGCCAGCAAGTGTTTCCTCTGAGAACAATGCTCAAACTTTTCATTACAAAACTCAAAACCACTTAAATCCATAGCATTTTAGATACCCACATTTGCACTAAACTTGAAAGACTGGAGTTGAATTCATATGGAGAGAGGGGTTCTGAGTCTCACAAAAATTATAAACATTTTTTTGTCTTCAAAATTAAATTCTCTGTGGCTAGAGATCATTGATTTTGTATCAAGTTGGATTTAGCTTCCTTATTTCTTTTGGGATTATTCTTTATTGTGCTTTGTGGGACGCCATGAATTACTGAGTAAAAGGCAAGAATACAGGACTCACTTACTTAGAGCTCATTGTTGATAAGAAAGAAATGTGCCTGAGTGTGTGTGTATGTATGAGTGTGCACGCGCACATGCGCGTGCACGTGTCTGTGCGTCCATATACCCCTCATTCTGTAGAAATTGATTTGCACATTATATTATTAGGTGATGACATTGAGAATTTACTGTCCTCCTTGAGATTACTTGCATGCATTCAGTGACAATGTTGGACTATGGACTACACTTAAATTCTCCTAAAACAAACCTAACAAAAGTCGTGTTTAATGTTTCTTTCTTCCTTGAAAAATCATAACTGAAAGTGACTTTTAGGAAGTTATCATTTTAAAAAAGAAGAGCTTCTTTTAGAATTATTCAACATTGCAAATGAAAAACTAAAAACTCCATATTCTAAAATTATCACCCAGCCAGTTTTTGCATTAGATTCTAGAATGAAATTTTACATCAAGCTTCAGCATATTTTTTAAAATTAAAGTTCAGCTAGAAAATATTTTTAGGCTTTGCGAGTCTGAGGTCTCTGTTCTACCTACTCAACATTGCTATTCTATAATGAAAGCAAGATGCCTGTGTTCCAATAAATTTTATTTACAAAATAGGTGAGTTGCATGTGGCTTGTTGGCTCTAGTTTGTCTACACATTCAGTATAAATATATGCAAATTATGGTAAAGTTTAAGGTGTAAAATCTAAATATTCTCCATTAATAATAAACTAAAGTAAGCATGCATAATAAATCTATTCTTAATAATTATGGGTATTCACATTGATGTCTATTAATCTGAAAATGACTCAGTTATAAAACATTAATAATTTTGCCATTTATAACAGTATTTGGAAATTACTACTTATAACAGTATTTCATTTTTCAGAAAAGATAAATGGGAAGGAGAAATTGTGAGTTTGATACAAAGGCAGATTTTTGTTCTCACATTTTTCAGGTTTGATAGTTTTTCTACTTAATCCTTAAAAATTTGTCCAAAGAACTAAAATAAAATTCATTTAGCTAGATATTTTCTTTATATATATGGTATATTTCTCCTTAAAAATGAAAGAGGTGACACATGGGTCACCTCACGTAGAGGAGACGTAACTCAATGGGATATGGATTTACCTCAGAATGTAACTTTTAAAAAACTGGCTATGTTTTTTGGCCATTATATACCAAGGGTGGGAAATTAAAAAGAAAATAAATGGACTTAGGTGTGGATATACAAAATTGGACACTGTTTACATATACTCATTCTCCACTTTGCCCTCTTACTGAGTGATGTCCAGGGCTTCCAACAATTTTGTAAGCAACTAATCTTTTGTTAAATTACTTCCTGCCATTAGTATCAAGAATGGTCTCTGTCTCCAGCATGGAACCCTGACATTTGTTGACCTTGGTATGCCATCACAACACATTTTCAAATCTATAACTTGTGATAAAATAAAAAGAGATTCCATGCCAACAGACACTGTAACAATAGACGAACTGCTTGGGAAGAAAGTGAATATTGATTTGGTTGGATGTTGGATGCAGATTTGAGCAAAACTACAGGGAGAGGTAAATGTGGAACAATTTTAAGTGGCTGAAGAACATTCCTTGTAGGAGATAAAGTTCAAGGCTTTTTCAAACATCTCCCATTAAGATATTTTAGAAAGACAAAGCAAGAAATATCAGATTTAAGGTGTTTCTATTGAAACCAAGCTAATTCTGTCACAGAGGTCGAAGGTAACCATAATTAAGGGAGAACCTAAACTGGGTATCGGGATTAGTAAATAAATGACAGATTTCTGATTTAAGAACTCTAACAGGGGTCTTTCTAGTTACTTTTATGTGGAAATAACTGAATCCTAATTGGTTAAAAAGCTAAAATGTTTCCAAAGAAATTTGAATCAACATTTTGGCCTATAATGCTTATGACTTTTAATCCTTAAAGCAAACTGTTAAGGATCACAGCTATAGCAAAAGCCATGGACTCCAAATGTGTGCCAAAAATCCTTTAAGACATTCACCAGGAAACATAAGTTTTTCTCATTATTTTGGAAAAAATATATTTTATAAAATCTTACTGGTTCCGGCTGGCATTTGAGAACATTTATTTCAACAAACACTAACTAACTATCTATTAGGCACAGTTAGATACTACGGTATATAAAGGTGTGTGTATGCCTGTATGTAAATGTGTGTGTGCATGTGTGTGTGTTCCCTAAAACCTACAATTCAATATAATGACAATTTTTTTTAAATGCGAGTAATAGTCTGGGTCCCTGTTTAATCAAAAGAAAAAAAATAAAAGGCCTCTTCACAACCTGTCTCAATTACATTTATACCAAATCTTGGAGAATAAAAAGACTTAAAAATTTCAACTTCTGTATCATTACACTTGCCGATCTTATTTAATTTCAAATTTTATTTTCACTGTGCATTTATATGGTAGAAAGTTCATGAACTTAATTGACATCACACATTATGAAAGTATCTTCTCTGTGACCATCTTATTTCATCTTCCAAGTTATTTTTATACCATTTTTAAGTTTTTGTAATTTATGTTGAATGAAATGTACCCATTTGGAATACAGAGTTGGATGAATTTTGATAAAAATATACACATTTGAAATTACCACAAGCATAATACAGACTATTTTCCTCATTCCCAAAAGTTTCCTATCGACTTTATGCAGTTGATCCCATGTTCCAACTCTCAAGCCAGGCAATTATTAATTTGCTTTCTCTCAGTATGGTTCAGTTTGTCTCTTCTATAATATCATATAAATGATTTATGCAGAAAATACTCATCCGTGTCTGTTTCTTTCATTCGGTATGACGTTTTAGAGACTTACCCCAGTTGTGTGCATCAATACTATGTTTAACGTAGGATAGTATAGCACAATTCTTTTTTTATTTATATCTTCATAGAGGCATGGGTTGTCTCCCGTTTCAGTCTACTATGAATAAAGTTATCGTAAATATCTGTATTCAAATTATTTTGTGGACCTAGGAATACTAGAACACACTTCAACACTACATTTAAGGGTCATTTTAAAAATGAAATCACCAACAAAAACCACAAAAAATGTGGCACTAAAGATTGTGAAAAAGATACTTATTTACAGAATGAGAGCTGAAACAAGAAGGTAAAAAACCTCCTTGTTCAAATTCAGCTGGGATGGTGCTGACTTGTCCTGATGGTATTAACACCCTGATAAGAATAGATTTCAGAGAGCTTGTTTCCTTTCTCTTCAGCCACAAGAAAGGCAATGAGAGAGGACACACAGCAAGTAGACTCTGATCCTACAGGAACCTTTATCTTGGACTTCCAGTCTCCAGAATTGTGGAAAATAAACTTCTATTGTTTAAGCTGCCCAGTATATGATATTTTGTTATGGAAACTCAAATTAACCGACAGATGCATGCTGGGTAACTTAATTTTTGCTGCTTTGCACATACCTATCCACAAATGAATAAAAGTGCTGCAAGTGTGATTTTGGAATTACAAACACATTTTAGTGAATAGGTAAATTAGCAAATGTAGAATCTACAAATAATGATCATATCCGAATAATAACGATCATGTGTTTTGTGTGTGCTTGCGTGCGTGCGTGCGTGCGTGTGTTGTATTAGATATCTAAAAGTTGGATTGAATTACTAGGTCATACTGTAAGTACAGGCTTAATTTTTAATAAACTGACAAACTGTTTTCATTTTATACTTCAGTCCAAAAAGTATGAGAGTTTATTTGCTCTGAATGTTCACATACAATTGGAATTGCTAGTCGGTCTTCAATTTTGATATTAAAGTATGTGTATGGTTATCTCATAATGAATTTTTAAACAATTTTATTGTCATAATATATGGAAAACAACTGCGTGTTTTAAGCATATTATGCATTTGAGAAATCAACTTTATGGAGGCATTTCACAGAATGAAATGCATCCATTTTTAGTGTACAGTTGAATGAGTCTTAATAAACACATAACCCCATGAAGCCCATACTGTTGAGATAGACATTTCTATCACCCTCAGCCGTTTCCTCATTCACCTTTGCTCACTGACCTCCCATCCTCACCCACAAGGCATGATCTCCTATGCTTCTTTTTGAAATGTTATGGTATCTTCAAGAAGTTTTCTTTTTTATAATTTTAGCTTTTGTGTTCATATCTAGCTGCTATTTGAAGGTAAGTTTTGTATTCTTGTGAAGTTAAGGTCGTGATTGATTTTACCCCATGTATCCATATTGTTCATGCACCATCTATTAAAACAACCATCCTTTTTGCTCAGAACTTTATCAATACTAAACTGTGTAGGTTAGTTTCTTGACTCTGATTCCTCTCTTCTCATCTATTTCTCTATCATTACACCAATATAACATAGTTTTGAATATTAAATGTTATAGCAAGTATGAATTCAAGTAATGTAAATGAGACTTACGTTCATGTTGGAAGTGATGGATTCTTTCTAAATCTAAAATTCTATGATTTCTTTGAATAATTACTTCAATTAAATTATGGAATGCTTATTTCATATCAGCTATTTTGTTCTGTACTGAGAATGAAAACAAGGAAGTTTGTGTCTCAAAATCTCATAGTCTAAAAGTAATATGAACTAAAAACTGTTAAAATGAAAATATATACCAAAAACAACAAAAACAGAAAATGTAGGAATTAAATTTATCTGTAGAAGGCAGAATGCATATAAGACAAGCAACACCTATAGTGGGGTTGTACATTCTCTTCCTGTCACACAATTCAAAGGTATAATAATGTAATCATGCTTATTGGATTTGCTGAATAATGATAAATTCTGGTGCAAAGAGACCACAGAGCAAACATATTTGTTTCAATATGCAAAGTAAGATGGTTACAGGTACAATTTAATATGCAATGGTGGGGCAATGGAGAATATTGAATACATTTGAAAGAAATTCAGGTGGTAAAAATTAATAAAAGTTGATGCCCTTTTGTATTTGCATGGAACAATGATGAAGGATCGTAGTTATCAGGAAGAGTGTAGCTGAGGTGACTAGATGAACTGGGTTGTGATAAGCTTAGATTGTAATATGAGAAGGGTGAGGTGCAAGTAGTTGATAGGTTAGAATATCATACCATTAAGGTTCTTATAGGTATTTATGAAAAAGCCATTGGGTCGTTATAATTGTTTGGGAAGGATAAGCAGAATTTTAAATACCACTGATGCATCCCTAATCACATATTCCAGAAATTGTATCATTAAACAAGTGAACTGGATCATAAATGTATTATGTCCATATTAAAATCACTGTCTTTGAAAGACGTATGTGAACATTAGATAGACAGCACTTCACAATTCTACCAATTATATATTATTATTTAACCGGAGTGCATATTTTATAGTTAACTTATTCATGAACATTCTCTGAGATGTAGACTTTTTCAAAATTGATCCAGTTACAAGAGTCATATAAAAATAGAAAATAGTTTCATGATTATTCACAACATCATCTACCCCAAGGTCAACTTTTTCATCATTTACAGTATTATTTCAGGGATTCAGTTAAGTAATTGCTTGATTACATGCATGAATAATGATAACTTTAAAATATTTTAGTCTTTTGAAAGCACTCATGTATCCCATATTTATGAATACATGAATAGTCTTTTAGTAAAACAAGTATATAATTTGGGATCCTTGATTTTCATAAACATTTATTTTTCTGTATACTTGTTACTCAGAGAACATCACCTAATGAACAACATTGAAAATATTTGGCTTTGTTATCTTCTGATATCATCAAGTGTGATTTATCTACCATGAGCCTATTCTGGATACTTAGCAAGGATGTAAAAAATGGTAAGAGTAATTAAGCAATTATCTCTCCAGTTGTGTTTAACTGTGTAATTGAATCAATTCAAATTATCACTATGCTGTATAACTATGTTATTGCACTCTTGTCACCTTCTCTTTCCTTAACATTCTAATCCACTATTGGATATTGTATTGGTCTTATTAATAATAAAAATAGCAAATATTTATTGAAAATTAATAATGTGCCAGGTATTCTGCTCAACGTTTTATTAACTCATGACTCTCTAAAATGGGATGTTTCATCTCTGGAGGTACAGAAAGACTTCTAAAGAAAGTGTGTCCTGTATAATTTTAAGGATTTAATTCCAGGTATATAACTTTCAAACGTAATAGTCCCTAAAATCAATATTTCTTTAAACATCTGTGTTTGTGATCATTCTCCTATCTTCTTTCCTCTTTCACGACAGTCTTTTCCCATATTATTTTTAAAAAGGCAGAATTTGTCATGGATCATTAATTCTACAATGGTTTACAAACAAAATATTTCAAAATATTGGTGTTTATATTAAGAAATGAGAATATTAATAGCAAACAACTGATTTAAATACTTTTTTATAATTAGATGATGTGCATATATTGTTTTCAAAAAGTTTTGAGGGGGTACCTAAAAAATTGTCAGCTAATAGATTATTAAAAATAATAATTGAGCTCTGGAAAAGACACAATGCAATATACAGATAGAATTGTACACTTAAAACCTATAAAATTTAATGAACCAATGTTACTCCAATAAATTTAATAAATTTCATTTTAAAAAATGGGCGGAGGGCTTAGATTTTTTTCCAAAGCAGACATACAGATGACTAACACACATGAAAAGATTTTCAACATCACTAATCATTAGGAAATACAAATCAGAGCCACAATGAAATATCACCTCACATCTGTCAGAATGACTATTACACAATAGACAACAAAAACAAGTGTTGGCAAGGAGGTGGAGGAAAGGGAATGCTCATACACTTTGGTGGGAATATAAAATGGTGTAGCCACTGTGGAAAACAATACGGAGGGTCTTCAAAAAAATTAACAACACAACATCCATTTGATCCAGCCCACTTCAGGGTATTTATCCAGAAAATGCAAAACATTAATTTGAGCGAATGTATTTACTTATGAGGTCATTAGAACATTGCTTACTTAAAAAGCAAACTAAGTGGCCATCAATAGATGAATGAATAAAGAAGATCACACACACACACACACACTGAAATGCTACTCAGTCATAAAAAATGTAACCCTGCCATTTACAACAATGTGGATGGATCTAGAGGGTATTATGCTAATTGAAATAAGTTGGACAGAGAAGTCAGAAACCATATGATTTCACTTATATGTGGAACCTAAAATAACAAAACAAACAGAAACAGATTCATAGGTACAGGGAATTGGTGGTTGCCAAAAAGCGGAGGAGTTGAGGGTGCGCAAAATAGGTGAAGTGGATTAAGAGGTAAAAACTTCCAGTTATAACATAAATAAGTCATGGAGATATAATGTACAGCATAGGGTATATAGTCAATAATATTATAGTAGCTTTGTATTGTGTCAGATGGCAACTAGACTTATCGAGGGAATCATCTTGTATATTATATAAATATAAAATCACTATGATGTATATCTAAAACTAATCTCAAATATATTATGCTAAATGACAGATATCAGATTATAAATGACTGTATATGGTATAATCCATTTATCTAGGAAAAGGCAAAACTTTATATGAAGAAACAGATCAGTGTTTGTCAGACGCTGTGACTGGGAAGACATTTTAGTTATGAAAGTGCCCAGGGAAATTTGGGTGGGGGGAATGGAGTTGTTCTGTATTTTGCAGTGGTGGTAACATGACAATATGTGTTTTCCAAAACTCACAGAATTGTATGCTATATAAGAAAGGAAAAGAACTATTAAAATTGCAATAGTGAATATATATCGATATCAAAAGATGAATACAAGTCATGTGTATACATTTTTTTGATAACCTCAGTATTAACATTGATAATACAAAAGAAATTTTTTGTATTTGAGAAGTTTGCTTTAAAAATAAGAATAGTTATAATTAATATACTGTATGATTAATATATAGCAATATTTAAATAATATGCAATATTATACATTGATAATCAATATATATACAATATATAATATAGAAGCTATACGTTAATCACATTATTTATATCATACTCACATTTATGATATGTTAATAAATAATGTATATATCAATATCAGTATTTACTAATCTTATTTGTCACTATATCATTAGAAAAGTATGCTATTATAAGTGAGAAAATTAATCATAAAATATGACATTAGAATAAAATGTTATTGAAAGAGTGGAATGCAAGAACAAGTTCAATTTTTCTTGTTTTGTAGTTAAAGCAAAAGAAAGCAAAAGCCAAAGTAAAACAAAAACAGAGGACTAGAGAATTAATTAATTTGATCATTGTCGCTTGGTGGTGGGCAACGACAGGACTATCCATACCTATGTAACACTAACACCTAAGTTCTCATGTCCTTCTTTGATATTTTGGCAGAGTCTTCACAAAGAAGCTATACAGGAAACACACATAAATAGAGGTGTTTTGTTTATGTAGCTAAATTATTTTATCAGTTATATACTTAGCATTACTTTTCGATGCACCTAATATAAAATGCCCTCCACTGCTAAAATTTTTAAGACTTGACCTAGATAAAAAATTGTGTTAGTGAAGTTACATAGATTTCGGGTGTACTATTCTGTAATACATCATCTATATATCACATTGTGTGCGGAAAAAAAAAAAAAATTGCGTATCTTATGCAATGTGTTGCCTCTACTTGGCTTCTTTTTTTTTAAAAAAAGCATACAATTGAAATTGTATACCTTCACATTGTTATTTTTGTTTCTTCTGGTAGAAAGTTTCAAATGAAACTTATGATTAAGTTGCAAAAGACTGCTTCAACTGGAGTTGCAGATGTTCCCCATATATGTATGTTTAACATACTGCTGTGTGTCTTTCTCTGTTTGAAGAAATTACAACAAATATATACAGCGTCATATTTATATTTCTTATTTAATGGATTTTAATTATCAGAATATGCTCTACAAAGGTATTCTTATATACCAGTATTTTAAACAATAAGGAAACTTGAAACCATTTTTCAATGCTTTCTTTTATTAAATGACCTTTGTACTTTTCCATATTACTAGGTCAATCTTATGGCGAAGTTTAACTATAGATCATCCCAAATTATTTTGGGAGTAAGTGAAAAACAAAGAAACAGAAAGGATCTTGCAATCCTTAAACTATAATTGAAATTTGAAACCTTGAAAGTGAGGAAGGAAAATACTTTGTTCTTCAACACTATTTTATATTGTTGAAAATACAATGTACAGATCATAATATGCTATATAATGCTATATGATATGCTATGTAATGTTATAAACAGGCTGAAATGAAATCTGTTTGTTTACATCAAATTTGAATTTCTGAAAGACTACTTGCTGAATGTTCAAAATCAACATGAAACAAATGTAGAGATCTCTCCAAATGTCAAACCTATTCTTTTCAAACTAGTTAGATTAATTAGCTCATTTGATGACATTTTGCATAGCAACAATTTGTATAAGATATCTAAGTATCTAGGGTGCAAAGAGATAGGAATATATGGTTCCCTGTCTTTTAAAAGTGAATCATTAGTATTACATATTAATTGCTTTTTAAATACTTAACTTGGGGGGACTTTTAGACTTCTTGTTTTGATTCCATTTTTGGAATGATTCTAAAATTAACATTTTTCTTGTACTCAAAAACATTTTAAATTAATTTGCTTTTATTTCCATACTGCTTTTCAAAAACATGTAAAATAAAAGCTGTGAACTTTAGTAAAATGCAGCATGGCCTGTTTTACTATTTGTACAGTTTTACCAAAACTTATATATCACAATTGTCTTAATTTGAAAGCTGAAGACTTCAACATAAACTCATGCAAAACATTCCTAGGACTGTATATAACTTTACTACTTTCATTTTTATAAAATATAATTGATATTTTTGCATTTTTTCCTCATGAGCTTATTATTTTTTAGGAGAAACATATTATCCCATTATAATTTACAGTTTTTAGGAAGAAACAATTTTTATGTCTCCTTTAGTCAATCTAACATTTCATTATTTCAAAACAGATGATTTTTCTCAGCAAACTTTTCTAAAATGTAGCTAGTCTCCAGGATAAAATAATAATAATAGAATCAGAAGGTGAGAAAGTGACTTAAAGGTCATTCAGAACATATCAAAGAAGCTAAATGACTTAACAGGCCTTTATCCCTCAAGTGAAATCAATTTCTAATGATCCACACATTTGTATGCTGCTGAAAGGAAATAATTATTCCTATCTCTATTTTTCAAATGAAAATCCTGCCTCTTCTGCTTTCATCATTCTAAAATAAAACTATATATGAACCAACTATATGTTTTAGACTATAACTTTCATCATATTTCAAATACTTATATTCACAGTGAATAATTGTCATATACTATGATTATGAATTTTCTTACAGAGAGTTCTAACTGAAGTTAGTTTTGTTTACTATTTTCATATGCTCTATATGCAACCTAAATGCCTATCAAAGACCCCCTTCACTTATATCTAGAAAGGGAGGAGGCCCCAAATAACCCCATCTAACTTTCTGTCCTTCTCTAAACTTTCTGTCCTTTTCTAAACTTCTGCCCTTCTCTAAAAGAGGTCATTGGTGACTCTGATGTTTATTACAGCACAGGCACAGGGTCTAATGGCCTATGAGGCTCAATTTCACTACCTTACAGAAGAATCCCCTGAGGATGGAGAAGAAAATATTTAGAGCAGACCATACTTCCTTGCATGACTAAATTTCTTACCTCCATGAGCATATAAACTTATTCAGGTGTTCAGAATTCACATATAACTTAACTGAAAGGTGAAGAAGAATTAATATTAGGTAGAAAATGTCAGGTGTCATTGGGAAAAAGAGTGAGGTGTCTACTCCACTCTCATAATTTAAGGTAACACTCTCAAAGAATAAAACCTCACAAAGCTGTTGTATTAGGCCACATTGTGGATCTTAACCTTGGACCCTGGTCCCTAGGTACAACTATCTGGTGAAACCTGTTTCCCTCCAACCTCAGTGTGACTTCCAATACCCATAAGAGTTGTTCTTTTTTCTGGAATCCATCATCTGGAAAGGTGAAGTCATTCTTCTTTAAAACATTGATTCAAAGATTCCAGGGGGGAGAAAAAAAATGTGGTTTTTGAAACAGACATATCTGAAAACTATTGGGGGGGGGAGGAACAATGAAGGGGACTTTGGTATCACATATTTTGCAGATGAGTTCCAACTGGGCCACATGCTCCACAGTATATGGTAAGGCAAGATTCAAGATTTATTTCTTTTGGACTCTTTACATTAGGTTGATCTGTAGCTACATTTCTTTATTGTTCAGCATGATAAGTACACACACACACACACAAACACACACATTTGTGTAGACTCTCACATATGCCTCAGAAATATTACAGTTTAAACCACAGTGAAGATAATAAATGTTCTTATAGATGTACTATAAGCGACCATGCTCACAACAAAGTTAATGTTTCACATTGTTATGTACAGAAACTTTATGGATTAGTTTGAACTCTTCCAACAATTACCCCAAAACAGCATTTCTCTCTAATCATTCAAGTCTTGCTTCATAAAACAGCCATTACTAAAAATATAGCCACCTGTTTAATATTAAGATTATAGGTGGATATTTTAAATGCCTATTTTCTATTAGGAATACTAACTGATTATGGTAACTAAACAGATAAATTATATTTTTTTCTTAATTTGTTTTCTTAATTAGATTGCTACCTCATTTAAAGAGAATATTTGTTGATTCTAACACAATGGTTAAGAATATAAGTTTTGTAGTGAGACAGCGTAGATTTAAATCCCTTTTCCCCCCACTTATTATTCTGGTTCAGAGCTTCCATGAGAAACTGATGGGAAGATAGCGAAGGCTCATATTGTGGCTGGAAACACATGGATAACTAGATAACTTCACATCCCATATTTATAGTTTATCAGTGAGCATTTGATTATAGAAATAGAACCAGGAGAAACAATATAAAATAGAGGGTTGACTACAGAGATTTGACCTTACCATTATCAGGTCTTACATATCCTTACACGGATTACATACACTCCTTGCTTTGTCATCAGGTCAGGAGAGATAAGCAGAGCAAATAGCTATAAAGGAAAGGTGAGTGTGAAATGGGGAAGAGTAGGGAAAATGGGACATGCAACGAGGACCTGAAGCCTGTGTCAGTCTCTCATTGGCTCCCAGCTTCCATCCCTACGTTGCAGGTCATCTGCAGGATAAGCTGTCACCACAGAGGTAAGCACCTGTACCAGGATCCAAAGAAAATGAGGGAAGACATCCAACATAACAGGAGAATCTGAAAGCCTGGCTCCTGCTGCCCCAGACTTGTATGCCCTGGCCTAGAACTTGGACTTGCTAAGAGAGAAAATGCAGTGGGATCTGGAGGAATTGCAAGATGAGATGCTGCCCACAACCAACTGAGCAGGCAGATCAGTGACAGTGTGGATGAGCTGTAACAGCACAGAGTTGCTGTACCACCCTGCCAAGCATAAAAAGAATATTGCTGTCCTTTACATTTCAAATGATGCACAGATTGTCTATTGTGGCCTGTCTACCCTGGAACTATGTTGCAAAGGTCATTTCTGGAAAACGCAGTTCTAGTTTAACTAGCTGACATATTTCAAATCCACCATAGCATAGACTACTTCAATATGCCATCTATATCCTCATTTGTTTTAAAACAACTTCCAAATAAAAACAACAATGAAATCACACTTCCAGATATCATTGATACAACTATATGTTCATAACCAAAAATTAGGTAATGCTTCTCCCAAAAAAACATTCAAACTACTTTCTATATCTTTGGTGATGTTTATTAACCCACCTCTCAAGGCATTGTTACACAGCAGGTACTGTAACTGAGTTTTCAAAAGATCATGTAGTATTAAAAATAAAGGGAGTGCTAAAAACACAAAAGGATGAAGTTATATCAAAAGGACCCAGGGGCTAGCGTGATAGAGCTCCCTCCAAATGGCCAGACTATAATAATTTAACAACGAAATGTAAAATACAATGCTGTATTATAACCCACAATATAAGTATACATGAGTTTATACCATTATAAATAAATGGTTAAATAAATAAATGGGGGGAACAGACAACTCTTGTTTACAGAAAAATTACAAATAGTATATGTAGATAACTCTCCTCCAGAAGGTGAATCTTATCTCCCCTCACCCTTTTATGGTAGACTGGCTACAAGCTAGAATGTAGGAAAGGAGAAATAGTAACTTTATAGTTGGGGAATCTGACAAACACTGACTTAACCAAATGATCAGTTTTAACATAACCAGTGACATCATGGATATCATGTGTCCCTGATATGGTATAATAACAAGGGTATTCCATTTCTGTGATATTATTTACTGAAACTCATAATTCCAGTCTAATCATGACAAGAACAAATCCAAACAGAAAAAGTGTACAAAGTAAGTGACGAGTACTCTATGTGTGCGCCAAGGTATGAAACTTAGGAAAAATGAGAAACCGTCACAGACCACAGGACAAGGAGACATGACAACTAATTGCAGTGTGATGTCCTATGTTGGACACTAGAAAAGAAAAGAAAAAATAAAAAGAAAAAGAAAAATTGATGAGAAAACTGTTGAAATCCAAATAGGGTCTGGAGTTTAGTTAATTGTAATGTACCAAAATTAGTTTCAGAGTTTTGAAAAATGTAACATGGTTAACATTAACTGAATGTTAGGTTAATTAAAAACAAAATTGATGAAGGATATTCAGGAAATCTCTGTACTATCTTTGTAAATTTTCTATAAATCCAAAATGTTCCCAATAAAAAGCTTATTTAAAAAAAAAAAAAAAAAAAAAAAAAAGCCATTGTCGTTCTATTAGGCCAGCTAATTCACAGTGATAGGAAGCATGGTAAGACCAGTGAAACCTATAAGCAGGAGCCCATTGCCATAGTATGTTTGCTATAAAATGAATTCTCTCATCAGAAGTAATATTGTGTGGAATCCATGACTGTGAGTAAGACATTCTAGAGATCCACTGGTGGTTGGGGCAGAAGCCCTGAGTATAAAAAAGGCAAATCCATACCACATAAGTGTCTATTCCAAGAGGATAGAAGAGTTCACATGTAATTAGTCTGTCACCATGTTACACCAGAATTGTACCATATTGAGAAGTCATTGTTGGTCTCCACTGACAGGTTAGAAAATCAACAAGTGGTTCTAAGCAGATCAACCTGAATGATTAGGAATCCATGCTTTGAACCCATGTGCATACTCTATCCCTGTTGCCATGACAACTTTATTGAGCATAGACAAGGTTGGCTGGGGAAGAAAGCTTAATGATACCTACCTAATGGGTTCTCCTGTACACTTGATTATTAAGAATTTTGTCTAACGAGATTTGTGTTTGATGAATATTCACATAACCCATAAATATCTGCATACTCTGGAGAGTTCTATCCATATACCTCTTTCCTCAAGTTTCTAATGTGTTTCTTCTATATTCCTGACCATTCTGCCAAACCATTAGCTGCTATATGTGAATCAATGTAAATCTAGACCTCTGACCTGCTCATGTCCATGGAAAATAAACAACTTGTATAACATGATGTTCTACCCACTGAGAGGATCTTGCTTCATCAGGACCACCTCAGTGTCTTCTGCAGTGCTTCAGCTGTCCACTTTCATATACTCTCAATAAAATATTCAGAATCATCTCTCCCCATGAATCTATGGAGTTAGTTGAAAGGAAATAGGCAACGTGGCAGTAATATGAATCATGGGCTTCTGGCAATATGCTCAGGCATCTTGTGCCTTTAATATTTCCTTGAACCAAACTTACATGTACAACACCCATTTGATGATGAAGTGCTATTGGGCTACTCAATATTATGGTTTAGTGTTTTAGACAAAATACAGTTCATGATGGCCATCTCAGATTACATGTTAACATGGGGGTCCAAATCAGTCATTCACTATTACAGTCAAGATATAGAAAATTGACATCACTGCAAGGATTCCTCATGGTGCTTTTTGAGTATATACTTTTAGAAAGACACAATTTCAATATCGGTAAAAGCTACTGTGATAAATATGGCATTTACTTTTTATTGAAAATATAACACTTTATTGAGCAATGTTAACATTCTAAATAAAGAACAGGATATATACTGAACATGGAAATGAAGACTCACAGTTTTAAAGATGACAGTTACCTCACTTTAATCTAAAAATTCAATGCAAATCCAACATTAAGTCCTACAGAGTTTTGCTTGTTTCGTTCATTGAAGATGGCAAAACTGATTCTATAATTTATACAGAAAAATAAAAAAGTAATAAAAATAGTATAATTTTGAAGAGACATACCTAAGTTAGATATCAAGTTTAGTGTAAACCTATAGTAATGAAGATAATATGAGATTGTGAAAAACTTGTAAAAGTTAACAGAATAGAGGAGAGATTCCAAAACTATAACTGGGCAATGATGTATAATGTTGCCTTGAAGATGTGTAGATAGTTCTGTATCAACTGATAACTTATATGAGAAAAATTAAATTAGACTCCTACTGTGAATCATGCCCTAAAATTATTAAGCAAATGTTAAAGTGTAAAAAGCAAAACTCTAAAATGTTTAAAAGAAAACATTTGAACTGCATAGGAATATATTTTTAACAATATATAAAAGTGCTAATACTTAAGGAAAAAAAAATATATGTATATATTTCCTTAAAAAATAAATATACATACATTTCCTTAAATATATATATATATATTTCTTTTTTATGAACTTAAAATATATACCCTTCTACTGAACTGAAACAAAACAACACTGAATACATTTGTCAAGCATAAATCCAAATCCATGACACATGTTATGTGACTTGGTATTATTCATTGATCTGAGTTTTGATTACAGTAGTACCTCAGTTTTTGAATGTCTCCATTGACTAACATTTGGGTTTATGAACGCCATAAACCCAGAAGTAAATGCTTTGGTTTTCGAGCACTCCTCTGAAGTCAAACATGTCATGCAGCTTCCACTGAGTGCAAGATCTTGAGGCCAGCTGTTGGCTGTTTTCAAACGTTTCAGAACTTGAACGGTCTTCCAGAATGGATTACGTTTGAAAACTGAGGTACTACTGTACTTAGCTGTTCATTATGTTATTTTTGCATATACATGTATTACACATATTCTGAATTATATACACTACATTAAAACTATATATTGACTCTTAGTCTATCTTAATATTTTCCTTCCAATTTTTTCAAATGTTTTATCATAAATAGTGATAAATTATATAAAAATAATTTTTGGCATCTATTAAGGTCATCAGATTATCTTAAATATGACTTAAAGATGTGAAACAGTATATTAATACATTGCCTAATTTAATGCCTCTCTGAATTCCTGAAATATTCTATTTATTTATAGTTGAAAATTAACTTTTAATATGCCATTGACTACATTTTTCTATTTTAGTTAGGGTTTCTATATAACAAGCAGTATTGTACTATTTTTTTTCTACATCTGATATTTTCTAGCATCAGAGAAAGCCTCCATTATAAAATATGTTTAAGAGCTTTCTTTGTTTTAATGTGATTTGGAAAATAATACAACATGAAATATCTATGAACCTTGTAATTTTAAATAATACACTATTATTCTTTCATTATTATTTTCCCCTTTTAAAATTCAGTTTGGAAATAAATCTTTTCTTCCCAGGGATCCATTTCATACTGTACAATTTATGAATGCTATGTATGATCAAGTTTGTAAACTATTTATGATGCTTGAATTTGGCCCAGTGATACTGATTTCATACTTCTGGCCTCTAGAATTGTGAGAGAATAAATTTATTTTATGTTAAGCCACCAATTTTGTGGTAATTTGTTATAGCAGTAATAGGACACTAACACACTATTATAATGGTACTATTTTGGGGTACAGTAAATATTTCATTTAAAAATGTACCTCTGATAGAGAAATATTAAGGGATAATAATGGATGTCTCGCCTACATTCAACAAGGTAATAAGATTTCTTAAGATGAAAAAATACTATTTTTTTAGTTTAAATATTCCTTTTTAGTATAAAATATACTAAATTGCAGTAACATTATTTAGTTTTCTGTGGGTTACACATGTGGAATTAAAGGAGAATGCGTATATTCAGTTTTTATGCCATATTTAACAATGACAGAAATGTAAACATCCTAATTTCATCAAAATAATCGTTCCTGAATAGCTCAGATATAATCTCAGAATTCTTCTTGACAAGGCATCTAAGAAAACCATTATCAAGTGATAAGAGAGAGCACATGTATAAAACCAACGTACTTATCTTAGGCAAAAATTGTGAAATGGGAATATAGAAGAAAGTAGAGCTGTTTTATTTTTCTGACTAGAGTTTTGATTTCAGTTTTATTCTCACTTCACTACCTTTACATACTTACTTTTACATTTCTCACAGTCATCAAGATTACAACCACAAAAAAAATTTCAAGACACAAAATCAATATAATATTTTGCAGAATATTTGGGATTATCTTTCTAGTGTCTCAGGAATGATGTCTTGGGTGAATAGGCATTTCTAAGGAAATGATATTTTCCTCTGAAAGTAAGATATTATATTATTATTTCTAATGTGAAGAATTTCAGGAGGATAGCTATTCAGCCTGAATTTTATTTATTTGTATGAACTATATTTGTTTTGTTTTTTAAATTTCCTCTTATTGGGTTGATTATAGCATAAATTGTCTTATATTTTGAGATATCAAAAAAATAAAAACATAAACAAAATACTTTATGTATCATGTTGGTATATGAACATTGTGAGCCCTAAATCTACAATAGTTGTACAAAACTGAATATTAAATAATTAAGGAAAAATTTTAGGTAAAATCTGATATATTTGTCTAACAGACATTTGGTTACAACATAATATCGTGATTAAGAGTATGTATTCTGTTGTGTACATATACCACATCTTTTTTACCAATCATCTAATGAAGAATGCTTTGTTTGTTTCCATGTCTTGGCCACTGTAAAAAAGCTGCAATGAACAGTGGAGCACACATATCTTTACAGGTAAATGTTTTCAGAGTTTTTGGGTAGATACCCAGGGGTGGGATTGCTGGGTCATATGGTAATTCTATTCGTAATTTTTTGAGGAATCTCCACACTGCTTTCCATGGCTGCTGCACCAATCTGCATCCCCACCAACAGTGTATGAGGGTTCCTTTTTCTCCACAGCCTCTCCAACACTGGTTATTATTTGTCTTGTTGATAATAGCCATTCCAGCTGGTGTGAGGTGGTATCTCATTGTGGATTTTATTTGCAATTCTCAGCTGATTAGTGATGTTGAGCATTTTTTTCTTTATGCCATAAGAAAAGATGAAATAGTGCCACTTGTGACAACATGGATGGATCTTGAGACTATTATGCTAAGCGAAATAAGTCAGACAGAAAAAGTCAAGAAGCATATGATTTCACTGATATGTGGTATATAAAACTGAAAACAACAAAGGGATAAGACAAACACATCAAGAAACAAAAACTCATAGAGACAGACAATAGTTTAGTGGTCACCAGAGGATAAGTGGGGAGGAGGGTGGTAGATGAGGGTAAAAGGGATCAAATACATGGTGATGGAAGGAGAACTGACTCTGGGTGGTGAACACACAATGTGATATATAAATGATGTGTTACAGAGTTGTACACCTGAAACCTATGTAAGTTTACTGACAATTGTCACCCCGATAAACTTTAATTAAAAAAAAATAGAGTATGGATTGTGGAGCTAACGTCTCTCCATTTGTATTACTCTTCTGCCACTTACTAAATGTCTCCATTTTCTCAACAATTATTGTGATATTTAATACATGTAAAAAACTTACAATATTGCCTGAAAACTTGAGTGTTCAGTAATTTTTATTGTTTTTTTATAATTTCACCAAGCTGAATTTCAAGGAAAAAATATTTTTAATACCCATAATTGTCAATTGTATCTGTTGGTGCAGTACAGAGCTAGGGCATGATGAGATTCCTTCTGAGAGTTTCAGAGCAGGAGGGGACTGGAGAACCAAGATTATTCTGTCATAGTATATTATCCTTTCTGTAGCTTGTTTGATTTGTTAATATTTTTAAAAGGCTATTATGCCAGTTATCAAGACAATTATTGGTCTGCAATATTATTTTGTAATGGTTTGTCAGGTTTTTCTATTAGAGTTATGTTAGCTTTATAACTGAGTAGGGAATCATTCCCTCCTTCTCCACTTGTAGAAAAAAAAAAAGTAAAATTAATGCAATTTCTTACTTAAATGTTTGATAGAATTTTCAGTGAAAGCCTTCAGGCTTAATTTTTTCTATTGGAGAGGTTTTTAAAAATAAATTAAATTTATTCAACAGATATAGATCAATTTAGATTTTATTGTCTTGCATACCTTTTTGTAAATTATATTCATCAAACTTAAACATTTTGCCTAAAGTGACAAACTGCTAGCATAAAGTTTACAATGTTCCCTGATTATCATTTTAATGTCTGTAGGATCTTTGCTGACAATCTCTTTATTTTATACCTGTTAATACTGATTTGTGTTCTCTGTTTTTTTTTGTTTTGTTTTGTTTTGTTTTTTTATTATAAGAGTAGGGAGAGAGATGGTCAATTTTGTTGATATTTTCAAAGAACCAGGTTCCAGGTTTTAGTTTTGTTAGTTTTTCCTATTTTCAGTCTTGTATCTATGTCATTGGTTCCTGGTATTTTCTTTATGATTTTCTTCTTTCTACCTAGTTTTGCATTAGTTTTTTTTTTCCTCTTTTATTGTATCTTAAAGTGAAATCTTATGTCATTGATTTTATAATATTCCTTTTTAAAATATAAGCATTTATAACTATGACTGTTCCTCTTCCTGTAAGCCCTGTTTTAACTGTATCCTAATAAATTTTCATATAATTACATTCTTATACCTGGTCCCTCTTTTATGGTTTTACAGTGAAATTTGTACTTTATTAAGGTTATCACCTCTGCTTCCATCCCTGCCTTTTATAGGGAAATTATCTTTCTTTTGCTCCACTGGTCCTGCCCTGCTCAATTTGGATTCTGTTTCCTACAATGTCTCCTCACTGTAGGGTTTTGTCTTGGCAAAGTGTTGAATTATGTGAGTTTTGAGTATTTATAGATTTCAAACTGCTCCAGCACTATAAGTCTTGCATTACTCATGAAATTAATCTTGAATAACTTCATCTAATTTCCACTGCTCATTCAGTCTGGCCCAACATGTTTTCTAGTAACTGAAAATTTCAGCAGAAGCTAAGTGTAGTTCCTCTTGTTTCTTTCCATACGGATACCGACACAATCTGTCTTGTAGCTATCAGTGGTGTGTCCCCACTCATTTGTATTTATGGGTCTGTAGGGTATTCTGACACCAAGTTTTGCTAAAGATGTTGTCTAAGGGTATTCACTTGTATTACTGTAATGGCTTTGTCTGTTTTTATTGGAGAATTTTGGGAGATAAAAATAAGCAATAACCATGACCATGCCATAACCATCTTCTCCAAACCCTCTCTTCTTGTAACTGTTTTTATCACCATTTAATATACTTGACTTTTATAAATTTATGAATTCTTTTAGAAAGTATTTTACAATCTATGGATATTAAAAAAGATATAGGTTTCAATAGCATAGGGAAAAAATATATAATTATTCCAATGGGTATTCATTTGGTAACAGATCAATTTCTAATCTTTTCTAAGGATATGAGGTACATATTCAAAAACTTATTGCATTTCAGCTTCTATTGAAACTAAAATCCAAATGTCAGATGCACAAAAGGTCTATGTGTGTGCTTGATAGGATTTTTTTAGGGAATTTTCTAGGTAACAATAGCATTGATTTGGTAATGACTGCAAAGCACACAGTAATTTCTAAAACTAATACCTACTCGTTTCTATTCAGTAGAAAATCAGTTGGGTCAGTGACAATGCAAAATAAACAAACTGTGAAAACAAAATGCTCTCCCAGTATTGGGTCTTAACTGCCTTTAGGGTTTTACATGTTTTGCTAAATTGAAATTTCACACACTAAGAATAACTCTGATAGCTCTGTGGCTTCCTAATCCCATGCTTTTCTGATAACGTCCATTTTAGAACAGAAAAAAAAAAAAAAAAAAAAGAGAGAACTTAATTGCTTAAAGTCTGAAAAATGCTTTTCTTTTAACTTAATGAAGCACAAAGTTAAATAGTGTATTACTAAAGGGAATTTAGCTCTATTTACTACGCTTGTAGTGTGAAATCGTTTGTTTGTGATCTCTAAAAACTTACCTTCTTTGCAAAACATTGTATGCTAGTTCTGACTGCAGAGAAAGATAGGTATGTAAAAAAAAATTAGATAAAGGGACATTCCCTTATTCAATTTTTAAATGGTTCTGGTTCATTTTTGGTGTGTCATGAATTTTATAAAAACCTTAACTGATCGTTTCACAAATAATGATGTGCTGTAATATCTTTACACCATCTCTTTTTTTTTTTGCCATTCTTTCATTTATCCTCCACAATAATCATTCTATTTAATAGCTGTTTATTGTAATACATGTTTTGTTTTGTTTTTCCAGGTGTATTTTTAAAATTTTCAACTAGGAATATATAGCGTCTCTTTGAAATCAGTATGGGTTTATGGGCTTATCACAGCCCTGTAGCACCTAAACATAGTTCTATAGTTCTTGACACAGTTTATAACTTCAAATATATTGTCCCATGGTTTTTAACATTCATAAAAACACAAAATCTGTTTTACAAATCATATAAATTATATACACAAATTAAATACATATATATGTATAGATTTAGACTGAGAAAGACAAATACCATATGATCTCACTTATATGTGCAATATAAAGAACACAATAAATAAGCAAACAAAACAGAAATAGAGTCAGATATAGAAAAAAAAACTGTCAGTTGCTAGGTGGGAGTGGGGATGGGATGGGGGAGAAGGTGAAGGGATTAGAAAGAGCAAATTACTCGACACAATATAGTCATGGGAATATGAAATTCATCATGATGAGTATAGTCAACAATGTTGTAAAGATTATGTAGGATGCCAGATGGGCACTGGACTTATCAAGGGGATAGACTGTGTAGATACATGACCAATGTGCTGTACAACAAGCTGAAGTAAAATAAGATTGTATGTCAACTATAAGTAAATACGTGTGTGTGTGTGTGTGTGTGTGTGTGTGTGTGTGTGTGTGTAGTCACAGGAGGTGAAGTATAGTATAAGGAAGATAGTCAATGGTGTTGTAATAGATATATAAGATATCAGAGGGGTAGTAGCTTAGGGGAGGGGGCTTATCACATTGTGAGTGGTGTAAATGTGTGACTATTATGTGCTTTGTATACCTGAAACTAACAAAACAAAAAAAGAAATATATTTTAAAGTTTTCACTTCACTATAACATAATAATGATCTTAACTAGAATACTTATGCACACTTTCTATGAGTTCTAAGATGTTAATATATATTTAACACACCATGAAGATAGAAGTCAATAGATTACATCTTTTTACCTATTTGTATATTGGTATTCCATCAAGTACAATATTAAATACAATTTCCACTAGACTATGTTGCACTATTTGTCATTGTTCTTATTTATCTCAAGCTCATTATTGCAATAAGTCATAGTTCCTTGAAAAGATTTGTTACATTCTTTTGTTGTCCAACATGTATTATAAGAAAAATTCAAATACACAAAAAAGTTGAAGAACTGGTACAAAGATCAACTGATATTTTACATATATATATATACACATACAATGACTATCAGATATATATATGTTGACACATTTAAAAGTAAGTTTTAAAGCTCATATATACAGAGGGTGCCAAAAACTGTATACACATTTTAAGAAAGGAAAACTATATTAAAATTGTAATATTCAATACCTTGTTTCCCTGAAAATAAGACCTAGCCAGACAATAAGCTCTAATGTGCCTTCTGGAACAAAAATTAATGTAAGACACAGTTTTAATATAAGACCCAGTCTTATATAATATAATATAAGACCAGTCTCATACTAATTGTTCTTTAATTTATTGGGGTGACAATTGTTAGTAAAATTATAGATTTCAGGTGTACAATTCTGTATTACATCATCTCTAAATCCCATTGTGTGTTCACCACCCAGAGTCAGTTCTCCTTCCATCACCATGTATTTGATCCGCCTTACCCTCATCTCCCACCCCCCTTACCCTCTGGTAACCACTAAACTATTGTCTGTGTCTATGAGTTTTTGTTTCTCATTTGTTTGTCTTGTTCTTCTGTAGTTTTTGGTTCAAATACCACATATCAGTGAAATCATATGGTTCTCTGTTTTATCTCTCTGACTTATTTCGCTTAGCATTATACTCTCAAGATCCATCCATGTTGTCACAAATGTTCCTATATCATTTTTTCTTGCCGTCGAGTAGTATTCCATTGTGTATATATACCACAACTTCTTTATCCATCCATCTATCGAAGGACATTTTGGTTGTTTCCATTCTTGGCCACTGTAAATACAGCTGCAATGAACATTGGAGCACACGTGTCTTATGGATAAATATTTTCAGATTTTTTAGGTAGATACCCAGGAGAGGGATTGCTGGGTCATATGGTAATTCTATTCGTGATTTTTTGAGGAACGTGCACACTGCCTTCCATAGCGGCTGCACCAATCTGCATTCCCACCAACAGTGTATGAGGGTTCCTTTTTCTCCACAGCCTCTCCAACATTTGTTACTATTTGTCTTGTTGATGACAGCCATTCTGACTGGGGTGAGGTGATATCTCATTGTGGTTTTTATTTGCATTTCTCTGATGATTAGTGATGTTGAGCATTTTTTCATATGTCTAATTGCCATTTGTATGTCCTCTTTGGATAATGTCTCTTCAGGTCGTCTGCCCATTTTTCAATAGGGTTGTTTATTTTTTTGTTGATGAGTTTCATGAGTTCCTTGTGTATTTTGGATATTAGCCCCTTATCGGAGGCACTCTTTGCAAAAATCTTCTCCCATTCAGATGGTTGCCTCTTTGTTTCGTCGGTGGTTTCTTTTGCTGTGCAGAAGCTTTTAAGTTTCATATAGCACAATTCATTTATTTCAGCTTTTACTTCCCTTGCCTTTGGAGTCAAATTCATAAAACGCTCTCTGAACCCAAGGTCCATAAGTTTAGTACCTATGTTTTCTTACATGCAGTATATTGTCAGGTCTTATGCTTAAGTCTTTGATCCATTTTGAATTAATTTTGGTACATGGTGACAGATAGCAGTCCAGTTTTATTCTTTTTCACGTGGCTTTCCAATTCTGCCAGCACCATTTATTGAAGAGGCTGTCTTTTCTCCATTGTATGTTTTCTGTTTCTTTGTCAAAAATTATCTGTCCATATTTATGTGGTTTTATTTCTGGATTTTCAATTTTATTCCATTGGTCTATGTGTCTGTTTTTTCTGCCATTACCATGCTGTTTTGATTACTGTAGTCCTGTAGTACAAGCTAAAGTTAAGGAGTGGGATACCTCCAATATTGTTCATTTTTCTTAAGATTGTTTTGGCTATTTGGGGTCTTTTGTGGTTCCAAACAAATACTGATGAGTTTTCGTTCTATTTCTTTAAAAATGCCATTGGGATTTTGATGGGGATTGCATTAAATCTGCATATTGCTTTGGGTAATATGGCTATTTTAACTATGTTGATTCTTCCAATCCATGAGCACTGAATGTCTTTCCATTTCTTTGTGTCTTATTCAATTTCTTTTAAAAATGTCTTATAGTTTTCAGTATATAGGTCTTTCACATCCTTGGTTAAGTTTATTCCTAAGTATTTTATTCTTTTTGCTGCAATTCCGAAAGGAATTGCTTCTTTTATTTCTTTTTCTGAGATTTCATTGTTTTTATATAGGAAGGCAATGGACTTTTGTACGTTGATTTTGTAGCTGGCAACTTTACTGCATTTGTTGATTGTTTCTAATAGCTTTTTGGTGGAGTCTTTAGGATTTTCTATATCTAGCATCATGTCATCTGCAAAGCATGACAATTTAACGTCTTCATTGCCAATTTGGATGCCTTTTATTACTTTCTCTTCCTGATTGCCCTGGCAAGGACTTCCAACACTATGGTGAAAAGCAGGGGACAGCCCTGTCATGTTCCTTAACGTAGAGCAAAGGGCTTCAGTGTTTCACCATTAATTATGAGATTAACTGAGGGTTTGTCATATATACCTTTATTATGTTAAGGTATTTTCCTTCTATACCTATTTTATTAAATGTTTTAATCATAAATGGATGTTGTATCTTGTCAAATGCTTTTTCTGCATCAATTGACATAATCATGATTTTTGCCCTTTATTTTGTTTATGTGATGTATCACATTGATTATGAAATGTCCTCTTTGTTTCTTGTTACATTTTTCACCCTGAAGTCTGTTTCATCTGATATCAGTATGGCTACACCTGATTTTCTCTGGACACCATTTGGTTGGAGTGTCAATTTCCACCCTTTCCCTTTGAGTCTATATGCTTGTCCTTGTAGATGAGATGTATCTCTTGGAGACAGCATATGGTTGGGTTTAGTTTTTTGATCCAATCTGCTACTCTGTGCCTTTTTATTGGTGAGTTCAGTTCATTTACTTTTTGGGTGATTATTGATATGTGAAGATTTCTGTCATTCTGTCTTTAGTTATCTGGTAAGGATGTATCTCCATTGTTTCTTTGCCTTTTTGTTGTTGTCTATTATTTCTGTGTGGTGGTATTCTATGATGTTTCCCTCTGTTTATTCATTTATTACAGGACATACTTCAGTTCTGGATTTTTTTCTTTTTTGAGTGGTTACCCTTAATTTTATGTAAGAGAAAGTTTGATATTTAGAGTATTCCATTTTCTTCAGCACGCTTACTTTTTCCATTCCCATATTCCAATTCAGGCCTTTACTCTCCCCCTTTTTATGTTTTGGTTGCCATAGATTGTCCCTGTTGATAGTGGTCGAATAGCCTCCTTTAGTATTTCTTGTAGTGCAGGTCGTGTATTAGAAAATTCCCTCAGCTTCTGTATGTCAGGAAAGGTCTTTATTCCTCCTTCATATCTAAAGGATATCTTTGCTGGATACATTATTCTTGGCTCATAATTTCCCTCTTTCAATCGTTTGAATATTTGGTACCACTTCCTCCTGGTTTGTAGAGTTTCTGCTGAGAAATATGATGGCAATCTAATGGGCTTTCCTTTGCAGGTTACCGTCTTCTTTTCCCTGGCTGCCTTGGGATTCTTTCTTTGTCATTGATATTTGACAGCTTCAATACAATGTGCCTTGGAGAAGGCCTGTTGGGGTTGAGGTAATTAGGTGTTCTATTTGCTTCTTGGATTTGAGGATCCAGTTCTTTTCACAAGTTTGAGAAGTTCTCATCTACTATTTGTTTGAATATACTCTCTGTTCTCTTCTCTCTTTCTTCCCCTTCTGGTATGCCCATTATTCTTATATTGCTCTTTCTGATGGAGTCAGAAAGTTCTTGTAGAGTTTTTTCATTTCTTTTAAGTCTCAAGTCTCTTTCTTCTTCCATCCCTGTCATTTCTAGGTTTCTATCTTAGATGTCACTGATTCTTTCCTCCATCTGGTCAACTCTACTATCTAAGCTGCCTATTTCATTCTTAATTTCTTCCATTGAGTTCTTAATCTCCAGAAATTCTATTTGTTTCTTTTTTAAAATGTCAATCTCTTTCGTAAAATGTTCATGTTGTTCTTTGATTGTGTTTCTCAGTTCATTAAACTGCCTTTCTGTGTTTTCTTGCATCTCATTGAGTTTTTTCAGAAATGCAATCTTGAATTCTCTGTCATTTAAGCCATATATTTCCATATCTTTAAGTTCCTTTTCTGGAGACTTTCCACTTCCTTTCTGAGCTGTCTTGTTGCCTTGATTATTCATGGCAATTACTGATTTATTATTTCTCTTCCTAGACAGCTATAGCAGTGGCTTCTGCAACCAGTTGATAGGAAGAGGTCTTTCTTTTGTTTTCCAGTACTTGTGGATAGAATGTTTTATTTTCTCTCGACAGCAGCCCTTTTTTTCTCTCTCACAAGTTAGTGCTATTTTTTCTCTGCACTATTCCAGCTTTTCACACAATGGTTGGATTCCCTGGGAGATGGGCATCTCCTCTGTTAATATTCACCTGGGTCACAGGGCGCTGTGTTTGTGTGGGTATGCGGAGAGGTTTTGAAGTTCCAAAGCTTTTCTTGCACCAGATTCAGAGCCCGTATGTTTCAGCAGTTCTGTTTACTGCTGGAGGGATCTGCCCAGATAGGTGGGGCCCGGGGCGCGGTGAGTTGTGAGAGGTGGCCCAGAGCAATGGCAACGACCAGCACCACAGCTTGCCCTGCTTCCACAGCTCCTTCCCCTTTACCGGAACTAGTTGAGCTGCAAATCTGTGTCTGTGGCCCACAGTTCTCAGAACAGCAAATATTCTGTTCTTTTGATCTGACACTGCTACTGTTTTGCTTCTAGCATGGGGCAGGTGGTGGCGGGGAGAGCTCTGGGGGCAGGGGGGCAGCTAGTCTCAGTGCCTAAGGTTTCCATTCTCTGCTCAGCAGTGAGAGCTTAAACCACTGTTTTCAGCCTTCTTCCCTCAGTCTTTGTTCTGAGGTCTCTGCTGTGAGCGTTGGGTTCAGCCATGTTATATACTGTTGCCTCAGCCCTTTGGGCCATAAATGGAGCCCTAGCAGTCTGAGTTCTTCCCTCTCCCACAGCTATGGTAGTTCATGGATGCAGCAAGCTCGGAGCACTGAGCTAGATCTGCATCCTGCGCCCACGCAGCTCCATCTCCGTACTTCTCCCTTTCCTCCTCCCCCCTTGCGTGATTCACCCACCTTTAGGTGAATTCAGTAGTGGGCCTTTTTGTCTTGCCTGTCTGCTGTGCAAGGAGTCCTTTGTGGAGTTACAGTTGTTCAATTAGTTGTAAATTCCAGGGAAGATTTACAGAGGCTCACCTCACATTGCCATTTTGACGACGTCTTCATATTAATTTTTGCTCCAAAAGGCGCATTATTTCTGATTGTCTGGCTAGATCTTATTTTTGGGTAAACACGGTATTGAGTATTACAATTTTAATACAGTTTTCCTTTATTAAAATGTGTATGCTTTTTTTTGACACCCACTGTATTTATAAGCTCTAAAAATTACTTTAAAATGCAATATATATATATATAGTGAATTGGCTTTTGGTCATGTTGGAATAACTGGTACGTCCTATAAAAAGGTTTTACATTAGTCACAACATAGTAAAAGTATTGAAAATTGGTGATAGAGCAAGGATCTTATAAGTATCCAAAGTGAATAGACACATTACAGATAGGTAAGTGTTGTTATGAATAATGGATAACTTCTTCTAGAAGTAATAACATAAAGATCCATGTGATCCATAATGAGCGAGTTTCTTTATGAATCTAGAGAAGAGTGGTGTTTTTGTTTTTTAATTTGTCTATTTCTGTCACTGATCATTCATTTATTTAGTCATCTCTCACTACGCCTTTGTTAACTTTTTCTTTCTTAACAGTGTGTCAAATTTCCTTGCTTTGCTTCTTGATTTTTATTATATGCTAGATATTTTTCCTTAAAAAATTAGAGTTTGCATAAATAGTGTTCCCTCCCAGGGAAAGTCAAGCCCCTGTTTCTTTCAGGTAACTAGTGTAACTGTGTTAATCAAATCTGTACTTGAACTGAGCACAGTTCACTACAGATGGTCCGTCACTTACAATAGTTTGATTTGTGATTTTACAACTTTATAATGGTGCAAAGTGATACACATTCAGTGGAAATTATACTTTGAATTTTGGTCTTTTCCAAGGCTAGCAGTATGTGGTACATAATCTCTTGCGATTCTGGGCAGTGAGCCACAGCTTCTGGTCACCCATGTCATTATGAAGGTAAACAACAGATACTCTACAGTGTATTCATTGTATTAGATGATTTTGCCCAACTGTAGACTAACATAAGTGTTTTGAGCACATTTAAGTTTGGCTAGGGTAAGCTATGATGATTGGTAGGTTAGGTGTATTAAACGCATGTTCGATTTATGCTATTTTCAACTTATAATTGGATTTTCTTGACATAACCTCATTGTAAGTCAAAGAGCACTGTACATGATCTTCATCCAAGACACTGTGGAGACAAGATGTCAACAGATATCAACTTTCCTAACTATGAGAGAGCCCTCCGCTTTGCAATGTGGATACCAGATTTGGGGATTACTATAGTTCTCTTTTTTCTACCATCCCACCATCAGCTTTCTATTCCTCAGAAGCGTAGAGGGGCCCCGCCCCCTCCATAACCTGCTTTACAGGGTGAGAGATCCACATTTCTTACAGTGTTGCCTGTGCATGGATCTCTTTGCCTGACTGCAGCTTGTGCCAGGCCATTTCTTTTACTTACTGAGGATGTGTTCAAATTCTGAGCTGCCTTCTCTCAGCTTCTCAGCCCTGATTCCAGTCTTTGGCCCACTACATATCTCTGGGCACTGGTTAAGGGTCCATAGAAAAATTTTGGCCAGTGGCAAGTGATGCATTCTGTGGCTGAGGTTCCTACAGATTTTAACATTTTATGCCAGGCCAGTTGAGGCTAGTTGTTGTGCAGGAGACCCTGCTCGCTGCTCCATTTGTCGTGCGGGACGGCCTGTGGGGCCTCTGGACCCGCTCTCCACATAAGAACGCAGGATATGGCTAGGCCAAAAAGGAACACCCACGGAGCCATAGATAGGGGAGTCATAACACTATATTCTCTCTGGTGGCCGGAGGAGACACACGCAGTAGTAGCCTCACGATCTGCAGTCCACCATTCACTTCTCTGCCTGCCCACCAACCAACCAATCAACGCAGCCCCACAGTTACATCAGTAGCCAATTGGCTAACCGGTTACAGCTGATGATGGTCATTCACTACCCGAGCCATCAACTCCCAAGACGAGGCCAGAGCCTGGAAACTATTCTCTGGGACTCTGTCCCCACACTAGTTAAATATGATTAAATTATGGCTAGGTTCTCCTTAATCCCATCTCTAGTATATTCCTCTCCATCCCACTATTCTATCAAGAATGAAGGCAGAGGTGGATCACTTCTCTCTTAGAAATGACAATTTACATTTTGGAATTTAGTTCATTTAAATTTCTTTGCAAGTTCAGCTATCTGATATGATTGAAAAAGTTTGCCGTTTTTAATTTATCCATTTATCTCTAGTGTGTAAAGTAATATCTCACAAGCTTCTATGTCCCAATTGCAAGTTGTCATTTAGTGGCTTTTTAACAAAATGACTGGGAATTTGGACATGCCATTTATGATTAGATGTCATGGACTAGAAAATAGCCACAAGGGAGGCTGAGAAATCCACTCTCTAGAGGGGTGACCCTGTGCCCAGCTGAAATTAGCAGTCATAATATTAAAAAAAAAAAAAAAAAAAAAAAAAAAGGGAAAATGGGAATCTGTTTCATAGATGATTAAGAATAATCTGGTTTATGTCCTTGCTCTCACAGAAACTTTTTTTTTTTAACTTTCCAACAAAACCAAACAGCAACAGATCACATTCACTTAGTTTTCCTAGTCATCTTACTTAACACTTCTCCCCAGACACAATTCACTAGTAGCATCCCTAAACTGCATATTGCTGTAACTTCAGCCTCATTACTTCTTCTGCAAAGAATGGTCATCCTCTCATTATTTTTATCTCAAAAAAGAGCCAAACAACTTTTTATTAAACCTCTATTCTCGTGTTCTCTTTTAAAGACAGCTCTCTTATTATATAACTATACCAATAAGAGATATCAGTGGTTGCTTCTGCATAGGAGAAGGCCGACTCCTTTTTTTTCTTCTATACTTCTTTCCAAAACAGATTAAAGAAATCACATATATATTCATTTTCTAGGACTGTTGTAATAAATATCACAAACTTGGTGGCTTAAAAAACAGGAATTTACTTCTGGAGGCTAGAAGTACAAGATCAAGGTGTCAACAGGGCTGGTTTCTTCTGAAGCGTCTCTCCTTGGCTAACAGATAGCCCCCTGCTTGCTGACACTTCACATAGTCATCCTCTGTGTACATGCCCCTGCTGTGTCTCTCCATGAATCCTAATTTCCTCTTCCTATAAGGACACCAGTCAGATTGAATTTGGGTTTAAACATACTGACCTCATTTTAGCTTAATTACCTCTTAAAAAACCCTATCTCCAAACAGAGTTATGTTCTCAAGTACTGGAGGTTAGGGCTTCAAAATATGCATTTTAGTGGAAACAATGTAGCCATAACAGCATATAAACATGATTCAAAATGTCACCTCTAATTTTGAATTATTAGTGATTAACAATAACAATTAAAGTTAGATTTAAATCTTCTAATTTTCTTTCCAAATTGTTTTTCATTTTAATCTCAGCAAAAGTTAAATTTAAAGAAATGCATTTAGTTTTAAATTGATTTTATTAAATATTTGATAAGTATAGTGTACACTTTCTTCATGGTGAACTTCTGATACTACAAATAAAGAAGTTAAGTAGACACTGAGCAGAAAATATAGGTTATTATATATCAGAAGTCAATCTCTACAGCTTTATATTTCATTTCATCTTGGGCATTCTATAATTCCATGAGATGTCAATACATACCTATAAAAAAATCTAGATAAATAAGTTTTGTAAAAACTTACTCAAATAATTTTTTCCTGTTGCAAACTTTATAGTACTCGAATATTTATTTTGAATTTTAAGATGGAAGTATTATTATGACTATAATTCACTTATAATACAGAGAGAGAAATGGGGTTAGAGAAAGTTTTTCAGAATTTTTCATAGCTTAGACTATAAGCAAAATAGGAAAGGATATTATCTAAATAAAGTAATTAAATCAATAGTAATCATAAGTAAAAATAAAAGGGTAATGTTAACAGAGAAATCTGTTATTTTATTAATTTTCAGCCTGATGTCTTTAAATAATACTCTCTTTTTCATATTTTATTTTTCTGGATATTATAATATATAAAAGAGATTGAAAGCATTTTTTCATAACGCTATTCTTTTTTTTTTTTTTTTTTTTTTTTTTTTTTTTTTTTTTTTTTTTTTTTATAGCATAATGCTCCTCAACAAACTTTTGGTGCCTCATTTGTTTTTTACAGATATGTAACAGGTAAAATAAAATGTAATTATTTTATTTATTATTTAGGTATAAATGATACATAACATTATATTAGTTTCAGCTATACAACATGATTTGATATTTGTATATATTGCAAAATGGTCACTACAATAAGTCTAGATAATATCACCATACAGGTACAATTTTTTTCTCTCATAATGAGAACTTTTAAGATTTAGTAACACTCTCTTTTACTTGTATAATTTATAATTATTTCATATTCATATATTATCTTATTTGGTTCTCATAAACACCTATACAGTAGGGAGAGTAGGTATTATCATTCACATTAAAAATGGCATAAACTGAAACTCAGAGTTACACGTCAAAAAACACATTAGGATAGTTCAAATGGGAGATCAAGCATTTGAAATTCAGATGGAGAACCATTTTTCTTTATCAGTATGTCACTCTGTCTAAATAAATCTAAGATGGCCACATTTACAATATAGCTACTTTGACCAAGAAGCATTGAAAGTGCCCATAATATCTAAAATTGCATATATCATAAACTGAAAAGATAGCAAAATATACTTCAATCTTCACATTTGGATAACATTTTTAACATGGGGATTTTGTATCTTTAATGATATTTCATATGAATTTTAATTTTATATATTAAGTTAGTAATTACAAATGCATATATAATTCAAATTTTATTTCTACCATCATTGGTATGACATATTTATAAAAGAATAAGCTTCTATTTATTAATTTTAACATCAAACACATTATTTTATACCAAAGTATTATCACCTCTTTATTAACTATCTAAATTGTAATATTTGATAAAAAAGTCATCCACAGATCTCTATTTTTTTTGTTTCTTGTATAGTAGATATTTGCTAGAGTTTGTGTATCTATATATGGAAAACTTATATTGAACAGCTTTGTTTTTTTTCGTAAATTATTCTCCACTTTATGTGGAAATAAACTTATCAAAATCAATATATGAATATTGGAGAAAATGTATAATAATATATACTTATAGGCATTGAAATGGGACAAATATAGTGCATCCACTGTGCAAGTCATCAATTTGAGTACACTTCCAATTGCAAGAATTCATTATATTGGCGTACAGAGAGAGCTGTTCAAATGTCAACTTCTCTTAAATTCAAAAGCTGAATAGCTCCTGAGAGATATGACTGACAGAAGTGGGTAGAAGAGAAAAACAAAATCAAATAGATATACAAAAAAAGAAAAATAAGGTCACAGTCAGGTAGCCTACAATTATTATTAGAAAAAAAATCTAGGTCACTGAATATGTGTCTTTTCCTTAGGGATACTGAGCAGCACTTGGATTTATGAATGGTTGTCACAAATGACAATGATAAGGAATACATTAAAGAGTACATTAATTTTCACAATATATTTGGACTAATATACCAAATAAACTTTGATTAAGATATAAATTACAGAAAAATGACTTAAATTACCAATCTTGAATAAAGTCAAACTTAATAGACTTTCAAAATAATAACCATAAAAAAGATAACCAAACTAATTATAAAATCAAGTATAATTCTACTTACTATGCTAACTCTGTTAGAGAAAAAACATTTATTTAAAAATAAACAGATGTGGAGGTGGAAACTCAACAAACCTGCTGGGACCTCAAGGCTCAGTCATGACTACACTGGCAATTATTCCAAAGCATGTTTTATTTTTACCATAGTGGTTTTCTTGTTAGTGACTTCTTTATTATTTTTTATTGGGAAATTGAAACACCAGGATTAAATCTTCTTCCACTGAATAATAAAACAGATTAACCAGTCATTTTAATAATGAACGTAAGATATGAAGATTCCTTGACACACAAGCCAAATGTGTAAAAGAGTTTCAGCGCATACAGAAAAGAATAGTATATATTGATTTTCAAAGCCAGAAGACTTGAGTATGTCTGGTAGAACTTCAGGGAATATGAGCTATGAAGAACAGGGTTTAACTTAAATAATCAAGTAAATGCACTTACACATGTTATCATATTATGACACTGAGGAATACAAGTTAACTTGAATCAAAACAGGATGGTATTGGCACAAAAACAGACACACAGACCAATGGAATAGAATTGAAAACCCAGAAATAAACCCACATAAATATGGACAGATAATTTTCGACAAAGGAGTCAACAACATACAATGGAGCAAAGATAGCCTCTCCAATAAATGGTGCTGGCAGAATTGAAAACCACATGTAAAAGAATGAAACTAAACTGTTATTTATCTCCATAACCAAAATTAACTAAAAATGAATCAAAGACCTAAACAAAAGACCTGAAACAAACTGCATAGAAGAAAACATAGGTACTAAACTTATGGACCTTGGATTCAAAGAGGATTTGACCTCAAAGGCAAGGGAAGTAAAGCCTAAAATAAATTAATGGGACTATATCAAACTAAAAGACTTCTGCACAGCAAAATAAATCATCAACAAAACAAACAGACAACAAACTGAAGGGGAGAATATATTTGCAAACAACACCTCTGATAAGAGGCTAATATCCAAAATATATAATGAACACATACAACTCAACATCAAAAAGACAAACAATCCAATTAAAAAATCCGCAGAGGACATGAACAGAAACTTCTCCCAAGACATACAAACGGCCAACAGATATATGAAAAAATGCTCAACTTCACTAGCTATTAGGGAAATGCAAATCAAAAACACAATGAGATATTACCTCATACCTGTTAGAATGGTTATCATCAGCAAGATAAATAATAAGTGTTGGAAATGCTGTACAGAAAAACTAACCCTCATACACTGTTGGTGGGAATGTAGATTAGTACAGCCTCTATGGAAGGCAGTGTGGAGATTCCTCACAAAATTAAGAATAGAATTACCATATATGAGCCAGCAATCCCTGTCCTGGGTATATACCAAAAAAACCCTGAAAATATTTATTCGTAAACATATATGTACTCCAATGTTCATTGTAGCTTTGCTTATGGTGGCCAAGATATGGAAACAACCAAAGTGTCCTTCGATAGATGATTGGATAAAGAAGATGTGGTATATATCTGTAATGCAATACTACTCTGCCATAGGAAAAGATGAAACACTGCCGTTTGTGACAACATGGATGGATCTTGAAATTATTATGCTAAGCGAAGTAAGTCAGATAGAAAAGATTGAGAACCATATCACTTCACTGATAAGTGGGATATAAAACAGAATGCAACAAAGGAACAAGACAAAAAAAACAAATAAACAATGACACAAAAACTCAGACACAGACAATAGTTTAGTGGTTACCAGAGGGTAAGGAAGGAGGGGAGTGGTACAAGAGGGTAAAGGGGTTAAATATATGGTGATGGAAGAACTGACTCTCAGTGGTGAGCACACAATGCAATATATAGATGTTATAGAACTTTACATTTGAAACCTATGTAGTTTTACTAACCATTGTCAATAAATTTAATTTAAAAAAATAAAAAAAATAAAAAGAAGAAAGAAGAAAACCAAGGTGGATTTTGAATTTGAACTATACCTTGTTCATTTTGTTCTCTTTAAAAGAGGAGAATTAAAATGTTATTTTACATTACAAAATTATTTTACATTACAGAAACTTTAAATTGAAAAGTTACTCACTAAGGAAGAACAATTTTCCCTCAAGAAAGGACTGTGTTCTTCCCACTCCAGAGATCTGATCTGGTATGTGTGTGTGTGTGTGTCATTGTGTGTGTGTGTGTGTGTGTGTGTGTGTGTGTGTGTGTGTGTTTCTAGATCTAAGATGTGCTCTGGGAATATAGATATAAGAAACCATAAGGTTTGAAGACACATACAGCTACAACCAGTGCAGAGATAAAATGACTGAAAAACAGAATGAAAAGCAGTGTCAAAAATGAGAGAGGGAACTAGATATGATGTAAGATATAAAGTAACTATGAAATATTTGACTAAACTGTTCCACTATATGCACATTTCTGTGATTTTCTATTGTTTCTACTAAGAATCACAGATTTACAAGATCCTAAGTCATTCAATCTCCCATCTAGTATATGCATTCTTCTTGTAATATTCCTGCTTTATATTGGAAAACCTCTGGTGATTCCAACCTGTCATTCCTCCTTCCTGTCTATTAGGATAGAAAACAACTGTCTTCATGGACTTTCAAAAATGGATTAGTTTTTCTAAAATTAATTTGTTTTATATTACTTTTATCATTTTTTTTTCAGTTACAGTTGGCATGCTATATTATTTTATGTTAGTGTCAGGTATACATCATAGTGGTTAGACATTTATATAATTTACACAGTGATTACCCTGATTAGTCTAGTACCCACCTGGCACTATACATAGTTGTTGCAACATTATTGACTGTATTCTCTATGCTGTACTTTACATCTCCATGATTATTTTATAACTACCAATTTTATTTCTTAATTCCTTCACTTTTTTCACCCAGCTCCCCACCACCCTTTCCCTCTGGCAACCACCAGGTTTTCTTTAAATTATGAATTTGTTTCTGTTTTGTTTGTTCATTTATTTTGTTCTTTAGATTCCATATATAAGTGAGATCATACGGTATATGTCTTTCTTGTCTGATTTATTTCACTTAGTGTAATACCCTCTAAGTCCATCCATGTTATCACAAATGGTAAGATTTCATTTTTTATGACTAAGTGATATCCCATTGTGTATTTTTTCTGATCTATCTCCTTGGGCAAGAGAACAAAAGAAAAAAATAAACAAGTGGTACTACATCAAACTGAAAAACTGAAAAGTTTTTACGCAGCACAGAAAACTCTAAAGAAAACAAAAAGATATTCTACTGAATAGGAGAAGATGTTTGTGTCTGATAAGGGGTTAATATTGAAAATATAAAGAACCTATACAAATCAACAACAACAAAAACAAACAATCCAGTTAAAAAATGGGCAGAGGACCTGAATAGACATTTCTCCAAAGAGGACATATAGTTGGCCAATAGACATATGAAAAGAGGCTCAACATCACTAATCATCAGAGACATGCCAATTAAAACAACAATGAGGTATCACCTCACACCTGTTGATTAGTTTTTAACATCAGAAATTCAAAACAAGCAGAAGGACAGTGCTATGATGGGGAGAAACTTGAATCTTGAAGAGGACATTTATTTAAAACTATGGAAACAAAAGTTTCCACTTCCATCCATATCAGATGTGCCTGTTTTCCACCCCTACTCTTATTCACTGTATTAGTCAGAGTTCTCCGGAAAAACAAAATCAATAGGATGTGTGTGTGTGTGTGTGTGTGTGTGTGTGTGTGTGTGTGTGTGAGAGAGAGAGAGAGAGAGAGAGAGAGAGAGAGACAAATACTTTTTTTTTTTAAGGTACCCTACGCAATTGTGAAGACTGCCAAGTCCCAATGTGCAGGACTGGCCATCAAGCTGGAGACAAATGCATGCCAATACTGCATTTCAAGTCTGAACCCCATCTGCTGACACAATTCCTTCTCTTGTGAGGGAGGTCGTTTTTTGTTCTATGAAGGCTTTCAACTGTTTGGTTGAGGTCTATGTACATTATGAAGGGTAATTTGCTTAACTCAAAGTACACCGATTTAAATGTTAATCTCATCCAAAACAACACCTTACAGAAGTATCCAGAATAATGTTTAACTAAATATCTGGACAAGGAGTCCCAGCCAAGTTCACACATAAAATTAACCATCACACTCATCTTATTCCACTTCTTATCTTTCAGAATCATAGCTCATTATATGCACAATGGAGTTTGATCTACTATTTAGCAGATTTAGGATATAATTAATAATTACTCTTCTAAGAAAATGTATTTTACCTCAGGCCCTCAAAGCACGTAGAAGTACAAAACTACAAGTGGTGTCCCGATATTTGCCGTCTCATTTACAAAACAGAAAGGGAAAGTGCATCAGGGCAATCCTGGCCATCTTATTTTTCTTTGGATCACACTGTGACTTCCATTTGTTTTATCTCTTCTATGTAAGATAAATTGGGAATATAAAATAACATATGTCCAGTCATACTCAACCTTCTTGAAGAGTTATATATTTATTTTGTTTTCTCTACATATTAATATTCTTTCCACAATGTATTTCTTTTTTTCCCTTAAACTCTCTTATGTTGGTTTCCATTAATGCAAAATATACTGTTTTTCCTTCTCCCTTTCTGATTAATTCTTAATATTATGTGCTACTCCTGTCTTCTCTATCTAATTCGTAAAGGTTGAAGTGTCTCAGAGCTCAATCATGGGCCTCCTCTTCTCACGCATCACTTCCTTTACAAAGAATCTTTTATTGCCATAATTTTCAATTCCATCTACAGGGGAATGCTAACATTTAGATTGCCAGAATTTTATTTGCATCTGTGCTCCATACCTGCAAAGACAATAGCACACTTGATGTCACCACTTGGTCATCGCAGGGATAGCTCAAAATTAACATGTCTACATATTAAAAATGCTTCTCTAGTCTCCCACACCTCAAATAGATGTTCCATTTACTAGCCAGTAAAACATTTTCTTGACACCTCTCCCGTCCTTCATCTCCCACATTCAAACCACCACCAACTTCTTCTGAGTGTTTATATTATGTAGTTCTTCCCTATTGCTACAATTACAAATACCACAAATTTAATGGCTTAAAACAAAACTAATTTATTCTGTTACAGTTCTGGAAGCCATAGTCTAAAATCAATGTGTTGGCAGGGCTGTGTTTCCTCTGAAGACTTCATAGGAGAATTAATTTCCTTATCTTTTCCAGCTTTGAGAGGCTGTCTGTACATTCCTTCGTGTGTGGCCCCTTCCTATATCTTTAAGGGCAGCAGTGCAACATTTCAAATTCTCTCTCTCTCTCTCTCTCTCTCTCTCTCTCTCTCTCTCTCTCTCTCTCTCATCTGTTTTCATCATCACATCTCCTTCTCTGACTCACCTGCCTCCCTCTTTTTCTTATAATGACTCTTGAGATTATACTGGGCCACCCAGATAATCTAGATATTTCCCCCATCTCAAGATCCTTAATTTAATCACATCTACAAAGTCTCTTTTATTATGTAAACTACCATGTTCACAGGTTTCAGGAGTTAGGATGTGGACACCTTGCAGGGCCATTATTCAGCCTACCATATTGTCCAAAACATTTCTTTAATCTTGCCTATTCTTTCCTTTTTATTTACATTTTTCAAGTCCAATATACCATTGCTCTTTCCCGGAATGACTTCCTGACTGGTTTCTGATTATCGTTAGGCAATTTTCCAATTAATTGCCCATTTAGTGATCACAATTGATCTCATTACAGAAAAATATGATCACATATTTGCTTAAAACATTTTAACAGCTTGCAATGACATTTAGGATAAATGTCATAATCTTTAATGTGGCCTTGCACAATCTGACTCCTGCATAAAATCTCATGCTTCATCTAATGCTCTTGCTCACTTAATCACTACACAACAGCTATTTGTTTTCCAATTTACCAAACTCATATATCTTGGCAGATGCTTTTACACTATAATGCTTTTCCTTGGCTCTTCATAATATAATATGACAGTAGATGGCCTATATTATAAAATAATATAAAATTACAAAGTCTATATTATCCAAGAGATTTATACACATAACTCTTGAACTACACAGTATTTTGAAAAGAACTCCAAAAGTTTTCAATATTTCTTCTTTTTTCAAGTTCATGAATTTCAATGGAAATGTAAATCTTCGAAAAGTAATACTTTGTCTTCCATCTTATTAGGTGAGCAGTTCGTCTGCATTTGCTTCCAGATTCATTCTCCACCCCATACTTTCTGTGCTGTATGTTGCTAGGAAATAATTCTCCTGACTATTTGCCATTTACCTTCTATCTATGCAGCCCATGGGAGGTTCTGGTGGATGATTAGAGGACAAGAGGAAGGAAGAAGCTAGGGTATTCTTCTCACTTGCTGCATTGGATAGTATGTTTGGTAGAGACTGAGTCTTCTCTATGGCTCTAGTTTCTGATGTCCAGCACCCTCCATCATAGTCCCAGCTGCTGCCAGTCAGGTTTCTAACTTTAGTGGTGTGGCCCCAGATCCTGATCTCTGTTAATACTATATGCTCCCTTCGCCCTTCTGGTCACAGGGATGAAAACAGTTTCCTTACTGATTGTATAAATCAGGGTTCTCCAGAGAAACAAAACCAATAGTATGCATAAATACAAATCATATGATATGTACATGTAAGGACATATATGATACATATATACACATATTATATGTGTGTGTATATATTATATATGCAAAGGTGTGTGTGTGTGTGTGTGTGTATGGGTATGGATTGGATATAGATATACAAGAATATATAAAATACTTATGGAGGCTGACAAGTCACAAGATCTTCAGGGTAAGTTGGCAAGCTGGAGAACCAGTATAATCAATGGTGTACTTCCAGTCTGAGTTTCAAGGCCTGAGAACCAGGGGAGCTGATGGCATAGTTCTAGTCTGAAGGCCTGCAGGCTCAAAACCTGGGAAAAGCTGATGTTTCAGTTTGAGTCCCAAAGGCTCAAAGGGAAAGTTGATGTCCTAGTTGAAGGCCATCAGGCAGGCAGAATTCTCTGTTACTTAGGTGAGAGTCATACTTTCTGTTCTATTTGTGCCTTCAACTGGTTGGGTGAGGCCCACCTACATTAAGCAGGGCAATCTACTTTACTCAGTTTACCAATTTAAATGTTAATCTCATCCAAAAACACCCTCACAGAAACACCCAGAATAATGTTTGACTAAATCTGGATGCTCTGTGGCCCCATCAATTTGACATAAAATTAACCATCACACTGCTGTTGCTAATTTCTGGGTGACCTCACCATATACTCTTGATATTTTTCATGTCTTCTTTCACATGAAGAAAACAATTACAGGATTTAATTCTTTTTTTTTTTTTTTTTTTTTTTTCCACATGCATCGAGTACTTTGTCTTTCTGACTAGATCTTGACTGATATAGTAGGTTTCTTTTTTGAATGGGTAATTACCCTTATTATGTTCTAAGTGCCCCCAACAACTATATTTACCACAATTTATTCACCTATTTAAAAATGACTCATAATTTGTAAATAAGTATATAAACATTATTTTCACTCTGCTGCTTTTTTTCCCCCCGTAAGTCAGGGTAGTCATTACTCTTTCCATCCCTGTCGTTTGATTCCAAAGGAGCAGTTCATGTATCTCATGTTACTACTTAAGAAAACTTTTTGAATAGTTTCTGCTCTTTTTGCAAAACAGACTGTTCCTTAGTTTATAAAAGTGTCTGTAAAACAATCAAGATAATTGTTTTATAAATGAATGACTGAATGCTAATAAAAATAGCGTGCATTTATATAATAAATTGATAAGTTCCTATATCATACAAAGAGCTGTAATAATATTAAGTGTTGGTCTATGATACCGTGTTTCCCCAAAAATAAGACCTAGCTGGATAATCAGCTCTAATGAGTCTTTTGGAGAAAAAATTAATATAAGACCTGGTATTATATTATACCAGATATTATATTATATTATTTTATATTATACCTGGTATTATATTATTATATTATATTATATTATATTATATTATATTATATTATATTATATTATACTATACTATACCAGGTCTTATAGTAAAATAAGACTGGGTCTTATATTAACTTTTGTTCCAAAAGATGCATTAGAGCTGATTGTCCAGCTAGTTCTTATTTTTGGGGAAACATGGTATTATTGCTTTATATAAATACACATATCTATAAATAAAATTGAAACATGCTAAAGCTAGCATACCTCTGTTATCTGTTTTAAAATGATTCAGATATAATTAAAAATTTTTAAATATTATTTTAATACTATGCTTTATCAAGAGAAAAGTGCAAACAATAAATAACTGCTACATGTTAACTACATGTAGAATGTGAGTTAGAAAACATAGTGAAGAAATATGATGGGGTTTGAGTTGGGTAGAAGGCTTCTCATTGTTAATTATCAAAACCCTAGCTTTACTAGAATTTAACTTGCATTAGGAAGAAGTCACTCAGGCTTGAAGTTCAAAAACAGTAGTTTTGCAAACAAAACTGTCCAACTAGCATGGTATGCAGAAAACAGATTTAATTAGACGCTATCTATAAGTAGTGAATATCCAGAATACTTCTGACAGTTATCAGAGGACCAACCTAAAACTATGACAGGAAGGTTCTTTGTAAATAAGATTGTATAGCAAAACCTGGTAATACATAATTATCACACAAAATAAACTCACTTGGAATTGCAATATTATGTTCTAGACTAAAAGTTTTCCAGACTAAATTATTTATTACAGATACCTAAATCCAGATGAGCAACAAAATAGCTGTAGTTCTATAAATACCTTCTCCTTATGCAAAAGTTTTAAACACTCTTCAGATATGAAAGTCTTATGATAGAAATTCAGAGTTAAATCTAACACCAAATCTATTAATATTTGAACAGAAATAATTTTCTCCTTGCTCAATTACAAAGTTATTGAAAATACTTTTAATATATTTCGGTAATTTAGATAATTTTAGAGACTTCCTACAAATATTTTATAAAATATTTTATGAGAGACTAACATGTAATTGAAACATCTTTTTTTCTGACAATTGAATAAAATTATTTGATATTAGGGAATCTGATGATTAATTAAATATATTAATATTAATCAGATCTTTTCATTTCTTGATTAATGAGGTTTTTAATTAAGTTTTTACCTTACTATTGATTTGAGGATCATTTTCCCAAGCACATCGCCTGAGGTTAATTTGAATACTTCCCATCATGGCTACCTCTCTAGATTCACATTATTCTGCTTAAAATCAAATCTTAGCAGAGAACATTCATTGCTTCATGATTTCCATACAATAAGTACTCAGTTTCGGTGATCACTGCCCTGGGAAACAATTCTTCTTATTCTATATACTCTGTTTCCTCCTCACTTTTGCTCATCCTTTATCTCCATACCCAGTTTAGAGTAAGGGGTCTTGGTGAGACATCAGGCTTCTCTCCATTCTTTCTTTTCCTGCAGATTACCTGACACCTGCTGACTACACCATGCTCAAATATTATATCTTAAATCAGTCGTGACTGCAATAAAATGTGAAAATTAGTAAAAGGGATCTTTCTTGCACTACCCTGAAAAAATCTGTATCTGGAAGATGAGAAAATAACCACATATATGAAGTAATATGAAAGCACCTTTAAAATAAAAGTGACTGACAGATAGTGTGGACCCTCACTATCTTGAGTATGCCCCCAGGAGCTCAGAGAAGGGGACAATAGATACTTACTTCTTCTTCAAAAAGAAAATCAATATTCAGATTGACCGAAAGAATAAGTTCCATTCTAAACAAAGAAGAAAGTGTGTATTTGTTGGTGGGAGGCAGGGTGTATATTCAAATAGATAGAGTTAAAATGTAACTGGCAACCACTAATATCCACAGATACCCTTCTCCCAGCACCCGAATAGCAAAGTGGCATTTAAGCAAAAATTAGTGTTTTTTTTTAGTTTTTTTTTATCTAATCTAAAAATTATTATTTAACCAGCTACTTTTTAAAATATATCACTATTACGAGACAACCTTTGATTGGGCTACTGGAAGACAATTTAAAAATTCACTGTTGATACATATTATCAATTTGCCTTTCAAATATGTTTAAAAATATAGAGATGATCTTGGGTTTGGTGATGACCTTTTAGATATAACACCAAAGGTACAGTACATGAGAGAAACAATTAAGTTGGACTTCATTAAAATTAAAAACTTCTACCTTGTGAAAGATGTCAAGAGAATGAGAAGCCAAACCACAGACTGGGAGAAAATATTTGCAAAAGACATATCTGATTAAAGGCTATTACACAAAATATAGAAAGAACTATTAAAATCAGTAATAGGTAAATGAAAACCCAGATTAAAAAATGGGCAAAAGATCTGAACAGAACAGACACCTGACCAAAGAAGATACATAGATGACAAGAAAACAAATGAAAAGATACTCAGCATCAGATGTCAGTAGAGAATGGCAAGTTAAAACAACACTGAAATACTACTACACACCTATGAATGGCTATATACTGAAACTTTTACACCACCAAGTTCTAGCAAGGATATAGAACAATAGGAACTCTTTACTCACTGTTGGTGGGAATGCAAAATGGTACAACCTCTTTGGAAGACAGGCAGTTTCTTACAAAAGGAAACATATTTTGCAATACGATTCAGCAATCAGGCTCCATGGTATTTATTCAAGTGAGTTAGAAACTTATGCCCACACAAAAACCTGCACAGGGACGTTTATAGTAAGTAGCTTTATTCATAATTGCCAAAACTTGAAAGTGACCAAGATGTCTTTCAATAGGTGAATGGATAAACAAATTGTGGTACATACAGACAATGGAATGTAATTCAGTGTTAAAAAATAAAATACCAAACCATAAAAAGATATGGAGTCACTTTAAATCCACATTATTACAGGAAAGAAGCCTAACTGAAAAGGCTACACATTGTATGATTCCAATTGTATGACATTCCGGCAAAACTATGGAGACAGTAAAAAGGTCAGTTGTTTCCAGGGCTGAGGGGGAGATAAGGATGAATAGGTAGAGCCCGAAGAATTTTTTGGGTGATTCTGTAAAGCTGGATACATGTTATTATACACATGTCAAAATTCATAGAATGTACAACACAAAGAGTGAACCCTAACGTGAACTATAGATTTTGGATGACAATGTTGTGTCAGTGTAGGTTCCCCAATTGTGACAAATGAACCACTCTGGTGTGGGATGCTTCTAGTGGGGGAAGTTCTGAAATATGTGGGGTTAGGAGATATATAGCCACTCTGTAAATTCTGCTTAATTTTGCTGAGAACCTAAAACTGTTATAAAAATAAAAGTCTATGAAAAAATTTAGATCCAAACTAAGTGAATTACTATCTCCACATACCTAATCTCTAATGTGATTTTTGTTTAAATATATGGACTCTTGATAAAAAGTCACAATCACTAAGGTATTCAATATATAATTTCTGCCTAAATAGTGACAGATATGTATGATATAATATAAATGCATTTACCCCAAATAAAATGCATTTAAGAGTTATTTTGTCCCAAATAACTATTAAAAATAAAATAAAATAATAATATCGATGAGTCACACAGCTTAATTTTGATAAAGAGAAATATAGGACCAATATGTTATTATTGTTTGACACTGTTTTCATGGATTGATGGCAGATTGTTGCTGTTTTTTTTTTTTATTTCAAGACATTTATTCCTAGTTTGTGTTGGGATTTGGTCTGTTTTTATTTTTCCCCTGGCATATGTTTAACATTTTGTTGTCTATACACTTCTATATCTGTATTTATTGTTAGTCTAGTATGCCAACAGAAAGTAAAATTTATCTTGTCTTTCTCTACCATGAGTGCTTTCTATCATTTCCTCTTCTACCATCATTTTTATCACTTTGTGATTTCCTCTAATCTGAATAAACATATTCAAGTTTACTTTTTTTTTATTGTTTCACCTTTTTTTTTATTCACTTTATTGTGGTGACACTGGTTAATAAAATTATACGTCTCAAGTGTACAATTCTATAATACATCATCAGCATATTGCATCGTGTGTTCATCACCCAAAGTCAAATCTTCTGTCATCAAATATTTGAGCCCTTTATCCTTTTCTACCTCCTCCCATCTCCCTTTTCAAATTTATTTCTCTCTCTCTCTCTCTCTCTCTCTCTCTCTCTCTCTCTCTCTCTCTCTCTCTCTCTTTAATTCTTAACTGCCAGTTTCCTATTGGCATGTCCCAAGTACTTCTGTGTCATCTAACCAAACATGAAAATTATTACAAATCATTGTATTTAGAGGACTCTAGTGAAATGGATGAGTCCTTATCCAATCATGCTGTATTTAGTCCAAACAGTTAAGCCCTGTGCACTCTACTAGAACTTCTGATTAGCTTCTCATGGAAACATAAATAATAAAAGTATGCAGACAAAGATAATCAACTATTTGAGGAATATCTCTAATATACAAAAAAGAGAACATAATAAACAAATACCGTGTCTTCCCAAAAATAAGACCTAGCCGGACAATCAGCTCTAATGAGTCTTTTGGAGCAAAGACGAATATAAGACCCGGGATTATATTAATTATATTATATTATATTATAATGTCATATTATATTAGACCCAGTATTATATTATATTATATTATATTATATTATATTATATTATATTATATTATATTATATTATACCTGGTATTATATTATGTTATGTTATATTACATTATATTATATTATATTATAAGACCAGGTCTTATAGTAAAATAAGACTGAGTCTTATATTAAGTTTTGCTCCAAAAAACACATTAGAGCTGATTGTCCGGCTAGGTCTTATTTTTGGGGAAACGCTGTAGTAGCAATTGAATTCTCACTAAATATAGCTAATACAGAAAGGAAAATATCTATAAAATTATAAATAAATATATAGCTAATACTCTATTAATAAGAGAATATGTGGGTACCCTACAAAATATCAGTGATGTTCTAATAAAGCGACATACAAAGACTCAAAAAGAATTCTTATGGAGTAAGAACAGGCAGCAAAAGTTAAATATTAATAGTTAGGACTTTCACTTCTCCCCAAAAAAGGAGCTGACATACATTCCCCTATTCTATCCTCTAAGTAGCAATAAAAACTGGATGTTAGCTATAAGACAAATATAAGAAGACATTGACAAGTGGAGAAAAGATGGCAACCAGCTAGCAATCTTATGCCCCCTACCCCATTAAAAAAAATAAAGAAAGAAAGAAACTGGTACCACAGAATTGATACAACTAAAAAAAAAACAACTGAAAAAAAAAAAAAAAAAAAGCCAACAGACCTGGGAAGATGCAACACAGCATAGAAAGACAGAAAATTTTCAAAAATAACTAGTTTAACTAGTTAAACATCACAGAAGGGAAAAACTGTATCTCTATTCTCATCCTTGCCACCAAAGACCAAGGAGGTATCCTAGATTTCCACAAGGAGCCCCAATACCTCCGCATCCAGGTACAGTGTCAGTGAATATGGAGTAGAGAGCTGGACTTTCATCTCCAGTGGGTTGCAACAAACCGCCAAGGTACCAGTAGGGACCATGGAGGGAGCCTGGATTTCCACCCACATCAGTCAGTAAGGAGGGGTACTTCCTTTCCTTCTGAAGTCATGTCAGAGGGGCCTACAGAAGCCCCCCTCACCATTGCAGCAGTAAGGAGGCCACTTCTCTTCCCTGACCTCCACTTGTGGAGTTGTTTGAGGCCCTGTGGGGAGCTATAATGAAGAACTCCTACCGTTAGTCAGGGAGCTGTCAGAGGACGCCTAGTGGTGAGCCAGAATTCCACTGAGCAATAATGAGAAGCCCCCCTCACAAGGTACCAGTGGAGGCCAAGTGGATAAACTGGACACCTACCCTCACTTGGCAGTAAGGAGGTGGTGGCCCCTGCTAGAAAGGGGTTGGAGGAAGCCAGCTAAAACAGAAAGCTTAATAAGATCAAGAGTTTCCTAATACTCAAATATCCAGATTTCAATTAAAAGTTATGTATCACAGCAAGAACCAGGAAGACCTCAAAGTATATGAAAAATACAATTACTTAGAACACTAACCTGACAACAAGATTAGAATTTCTGACCAATATTTTAAAGCAACTATCATAAAAATGATTAATGAGCAATTATGAAACAGCTTGAAACATATGAGAAAATAGAAAGTCTCAGCAAGGAAGTAGATGATAAAAAAAAAAAAAGGACCAAATGAAAATGAAATAACTGAGCAATGCAATAAATAAAATAAAAACCCTTAAAAGATGGGTTCAACAGCAGAATGGAGAGGACAGAATAAATAATAACTAAATTTGAAACTATAGCAAGGAAATACCCAATCTGAATAACAGAGATAAAATGCAGGGGAAAATTAATAGAGACACAGAGTTCTGTGGAAGTATGACAAAAGATCTAATATTTGTGTTATCAGAATCCCAGAAATATAGCAGAAACAGAACAAGGATGAAAATTTCCTGAATAAATCATGGCTAAAAATTCCCTACATTTGGAAAGAAATATAAAACTCACAGATTCAAGAAGTGATCAAACCCCAAACAGGATAAACTCAAAGAAATCCACCATAGTTCAAGAAACATCATAGTCAAACTTCCAAAATCTAAAATAAAAAAAAAATCTAAAAAGCAGCAAGATGCAAATGACCCCTAATCTATAGAATAACAATTCAAACAACCTCAGATTCCTCTTGAGGATCATGAAGAAAGTGTTGTCAGAGTTAGAGAGCTTAAGTGGTACGACAGGTTTCAAGTGCTAAAAGAGAAAAACTAGCTAATGGATGTTTCAGAAAGAGAACAAAGACTAGGAGGAAGACAGTTTCTCAAGGAAATAATCAAGAAAGTTTACAGTGTAAAAGGAAATATATGAAATTTAAAAAGCTCTAAGTAGCTTAGATAGTCATTGTAAAAATGTCAACACTGTGCATAACAGGGTGAAGTGTTGAACAAAGGAATAATGGGGGAATCCTAAATTCTTCCACAAAAAGAAGAGGTGTCAAAGTCAACGATGAAGTATAAGAAGGGCATGGAATTTTTAGGATTTGTGGCTAGAATAAGTAGTTGTATTTTATGAAATATTTTAAAATAAAAATAAATAACTTAAACCACATAGGAATAATAAATTTACTCAGAAATTAGTCTTCTTAAAATTGCAAATTTTAAAGACCATTAACTCAAAATCTTATAGAGTATATATTATAAATTCTTTTTAAATATGAAAATTAGTATTGCAAATAAGCAGTAAGCTATCTTGTACTTTGTAAACAATTAGGCATTTGCTTATTTGTCAGAAATAATGTAAATTTGAATATTAAAAAGGAAATCAGCATGGTAAAATATTACTATGACATTTACCTTTGCAAACAAAAGTAAAGAATGTAATGCTCTTAAAATTGGACAGAGAAACAACTGTTGCACAGTTATTAGGAAAACAAAAATCTACCATTTAGAGTTAAATGTCATTTCCTAAGGAAACAACAACAAAAAAACATACGATGGTTGAACTTAGTTTCTTTTAACTCTGTAATTTGTCTTGGGAGTCAAAATTAATGAGAAGACTTGAGATTACACTGAAGCCAAAAACAAATGCTTAGTTTAAGAGGGTCTAAACATAGCTGATAATTAAAATAGCAAATCTAGGCCAAAAAGCATAGGCTAGATGTACAAGTGTAAATGACATAACAGTACATTAACATTTTCCCATTGTTGTTGCAATGATATTTTTGGCTAAAGTTCATTTATTTTGCAGGAAAATGCATGCAGTTAATGAGAGAAGAGACCTATACATTTTATTTAACATTGTTTAAATAACAGCAAAATTAAGAGAGAATTTTCTTACTGTGATATTATCTATTCTTTTTCCTGATTTTCCATTCAAGAATAATGGTGTTGCTTTAAACACACACGTGTATACGTACACACACTGATAGATTAATTTGTTGAACAATGCAATTGCTATACTATTTTTCTTTTAGTGGAGCAAACTATTCAAAGAAATGTGTATTTAATGATTAAAACATAAATAACAGTGTATGTTTAAAGTGGAGTGACCTCAGAATATTGATTCTGGCTATAAAAGAAAAAAAGAGAGTACTAACAGATTTTTTGTGCCAATATTGCAACATTCAACTGGGTATATATACTACATGCTCTCGTTTCACAGTGTTTTGTTTTGTTTTTCTTTTAATTTATTGGGGTGACAACTGTTAGTAAAATTACATAGATTTCAGGTGTATAATTCTGTTTTACATCACCTAGAAATCCCATTGTGTGTTCACCACCCAGAGTCAGTTCTCCTTCCATCACCATATGTTTGATCCCCCTTACCCTCATTTCCCACCCGCCTTACCCTCTGGTAACCACTAAACTATTGTCTGTGTCTATGAGTTTTTGTTTCTCATTTGTTTGTCTTGTTCTTTTGTTGTTTTTGGTTCATATACCACATATCAGTGAAATCATATGGTTCTCCGTTTTTTTCTGACTTATTTCGCTTACCATTATAATCTCAAGATCCATCCATGTTGTCACAGATGTTCCTATATCATCTTTTCTTACTGCCGAATAGTATTCCATTGTGTATATATAACACAACTTCTTTATCCATTCATCTATCAAAGGACATTTTGGTTGTTTCCATGTCTTGGCCACCGTAAACAAAGCTGCAATGCACATTGGAGCACATGTGTCTTCATGTATAAATGTTTCCAGATTTTTTGAGTAGATACCCAGGAAAGGGATTGCTGGGTCATATGGTGATTCTATTCATAATTTTTTGAGGAAGCTCCACACTGCCTTCCATAACGGCTGCACCAGTCTGCATTCCCACCAACAGTGTATGAGGGTTCCTTTTTCTCCACAGCCTCTCCAACACTTGTTACTATTTGTCCTGTTGATGATAGCCATTCTGACTGGGGTGAGGTGATATCTCATTGTGGTTTATATTTGCATTTCTCTGATGATTAGTGACGTTGAACATTTTTTTCATATGTCTATTTGCCATTTGTATGTCCTCTTTGGAGAAATGTCTCTTCAGGTAGTCAGTCCACTTTTCAATTGGGCTGTTTGTTTATCGGTTGTTGAGTTTCATGAGTTCCTTGTATATTTTGGATATTAGCCCCTTATCAGAGGCACTGTTTGCAAACATCTTCTCCCATTCAGTTGGTTGTCTCTTTATTTTGTCAGTGGTTTCTTTTGCTGTGCAGAAGCTTTTAAGTTTCATATAGTCCCAGTCGTTTATTTCAGCTTTTACTTCCTTTTCCTTTGGAGTCAAATTCATGAAATGCTCTTTGAACCCAAGGTCCATAAGTTTAGTACCTATGTTTTCTTCTATGCAGTTTATTGTGTCAGGTCTTATGCTTAAGTCTTTGATCCATTTTGAATTAACTTTGGTACATGGTGACAGATAGCAGTCCAGTTTCATTCTTTTTCACGTGGCTTTCCAATTCTGCCAGCACCATTTATTGAAGAGGCTGTCTTTTCTCCATTGTATGTTTTTTGTTTCTTTGTCAAAAATTATCTGTCCATATTTATGTGGTTTTATTTCTGGGTTTTCAATTCTATTCCATTGGTCTATGTGTCTGTTTTTCTGCCAATACCATGCTGTTTTGATTATTGTAGCCCTGTAGTACAAGCTAAAGTCAGGGAGTGTGATACCTCCAGTATTGTTCTTTTTTCTTAAGATTGCTTTGGCTATCTGGGGTCTTTTGTGGTTCCAAACAAATCTGATGATTTTTTGTTCTATTTCTTTGTAAAATTCCATTAGGATTTTGAGAGGGATTGCACTAAATCTGTATATTGCTTTGAGTAATATGGTCATTTTAACTGTGTTGATTCTTCCAATCCATGAGCATGGAACATCTTTCCATTTCTTGTGGCTTCTTCAATTTCTTTAAAAATGTCTTATAGTTTTCAGCATATAGGTCTTTCACATCCTTGGTTAAGTTTATTCCTAGGTATTTTATTCTTTTTGCTGCAATTGCAAAAGGAATTGTTTTTTGTATTTCTTTTTCTGAGATTTCATTGTTAGTATATAGGAGTGCAATTGACTTTTGTACGTTGATTTTGTAGCCAGCAACTTTACTGTATTCGTTGATTGTTTCTAATAGCTTTTAGGTGGAGTCTTTAGGGTTTTCTATATATAGCATCATGTCATCTGCAAAGAGTGATAATTTAACTTCTTCATTCCCAATTTGGATGCCTTTTATTTCTTTCTCTTGCCTGATTGCTCTGGCTAGGACTTCCAACACTATGTTGAAAAGCAAAGGTGATAGGGGACAGCCCTGTTGTGTTCCTGAACATAGAGCAAAGGGCTTCAGTTTTTCACCATTAATTATGAGAATAGCTGAGGGTTTGTCATATATGGCCTTTATTATGTTAAAGTATTTTCCTTCTATACCTGTTTTATTAAGTGTTTTAATCATAAATGGATGGTGTATCTTGTCAAATGCTTTTTATGCATCAATTGATAAAATCATATGACTTTTGTCCTTTATTTTGTTTATGTGATGTAACACATTGATGGATTTGCGGATGTTGAACCATCCTTGTGCCCCGGGGGTGAAACCCACCTGGTCGTGATGAATAATCTTTTTAATGCATTGTTGTATTCGATTTGCTAGAATTTTCTTTAGGATTTTTGCATCTGTTTTCATCAGAGATATTGGTCGGTAGTTCTCTTTTTTTGTGTTGTTCTTACCAGGTTTTGGTAACAGGGTATTGTTGGCCTCATAATAAGAGTTAGGGAGTACTATCTCTTTTTCAATTTTCTGGAAGAGTTGGAGCAGGATTGGTATTAGATCCTCTTTGAAGGTTTGGTAGAATTCACTAGTGAAGCCATGTGGTACAGGACTTTTGCTTTTGGGAAGGTTTTGGATGGCTGATTCAATTTTGTTACTGGTGATCGGTCTGTTTAGATTTTCCAGTCCTTCATGCTTCAGCCTAGGTAGGCTATATGTTTCTAAGAACTTGTCCATTTCTTCTTGGTTATTGAATTTGGTGGCATACAGAACTTCATAGTATTCTTGGACGGTCCTTTGTATTTCTGTGGTGTCCATGATAACTTCCCCTTTTTCATTTCTGATTTTGTTAATTAGTGTCTTCTCTCTTTTTACCTTAGCGAATCTATCCAAGGGTTTGTCAATTTTGTTAATGTTTTCAAAGAACCAGCTCTTTGTCACATTAATTTTTTCTATTGTCTTTTTCTTCTCTATTTCATTTAGTTCTGCTTTGATTTTTGTTATTTCCTTTCTTCTGCTGACCTTGGGTTTCATTTGTTCTTCTTTTTCTAGTTCTTTAAGGTGTAACATGAGGCTATTTATTTGGGATTTTTCTTGTTTCTTGAGATAGGCCTGTAATGATATAAATTTCCCTCTTAAAACTGTTGTCGCTGCATCCCCAAAATTTTGGTAGGATGTATTACAATTGTCATTTGTTTCTATGTATCTTTTGATCTCTCCTCTAATTTCTTCTTTGACCCAGTCGTTCTTTAAAAGTATGCTGTTTAACCTCCATGTATTTGTGTGTTTTCCTGCTTTCTTTTTGCAGCTGACATCCAATTTCAAAGCCTTGTGATCAGAGAATATGCTTGGTATGATTTCAATCTTCTTAAATTTGCTGAGGCTGATTTTATGTCCCAATATATGGTCTACCCTTGAGAATGTTCCATGTACACTAGAAAAAAAATGTACAGTCTAATGTTTTAGGATGAAGTGCTCTATATATGTCAGTTATGTCCATTTCATCTAATGTGTCATTTAGGGCTGCTATTTCGTTATTTATTTTATGTTTGGATGATCTATCCACAGCTGTTAATGATGTATTTAATTCCCCTGGTATAATTGTGTTTTGGTCCATTTCTCCCTTTAGTTCTGTTAGTAGTTGCTTGGTATATTTTGGTGTTCCTTGATTGGGGCAATAAATATTGATGACTGTTATGTCTTCTTGTTGTATAGTCCCCTTTACCATTATGAAATGTCCTTCTTTGTCTCCTGTTACTTTTTTCAACCTGAAGTCTGTTTCATCTCATATCACTATGGCTATACCTGATTTTCTCTGGATACCATTTGCTTGGAGTGCCAATTTCCACCCTTTCATTTGAGTCTATGCTTATCCTTTTAGCTGAGATGTGTCTCTTGGAGACAGCATATGGTTGGTTTTATCTTTTTTATCTAATCTGCTACTCTGTGCCTTTTTATTGGTGAGTTCAGTCCATTTACATTTAGGGTGATTATTGATGTGTCAGGATTTCCTGTCATTCTAGGTTTAGTTTTCTGGTAAGACTGTGTCTCCATTGTTTCTTTGCCTATTTGTTATTCTCTATTATTTCTGTGTGGTGGTATTCTATGATGTTTCCCTCTGTTTATTCTTTTATTACAGTAAATATTCAGTTCTGGATTTTTTTTTTTTTTTTTTTAGTGGTTACTCTTAAGTTTATGTAAAAGAAAGTTTGATATTTAGAATATTCCATTTTCTTCAGCACGCTTACTTTCTCCATTCCCATATTCCAGTTCAGGCCTTTACTCTCCCCCTTTTTATGTTTTGGTTCCCATAGATTGTCCCTGTTGATGGTGGTTGAATAGCCTCCTTTAGTATTTCTTGTAGTGCAGGTAGTGTATTAGAAAATTCCCTCAGCTTCTGTATGTCTGGAAAGGTCCTATTTCTCCTTCATATCTAAAGGATATCTTTGCTGGATATATCATTCTTGGCTCATGATTTCTCTCTTTCAATAGTTTGAATATTGGGTTCTATTCCCTCCTGGCTTATAGAGTTTCTGCTGAAAAATCTGATGATAATCTAATGGGCTTTCCTTTGTAGGTTACCATCTTCTTTTCCCTGGCTGCCTTGATGATTCTTTCTTTGTTGTTGATTTTAGACAGCTTCAATACAATGTGCCTTGGAGAAGGCCTGTTGGGATTGAGGTAATTAGGTGTTCTATTTCCTTCTTGGATTCGAGGATCCAGTTCTGTCCACTAATTTGAGAAGTTCCCATCGACAATTTGCTTGAATATATTCTCTGTTCCTTTCTCTCTTTCTTCTCCTTCTGGTATGCCCGTTATTCTCATATTGTTGTTTCTGATGGAGTCAGAAAGTTCTTGTAGAGTTCTTTCATTTCTTTTAAGTCTCAAGTCTCTTTCTTCTTCCATCCATATCATTTCCAGGTTTCTATCTTCGAAGTCACTGATTCTTTCCTCCGTCTGGTCAACTCTACTACCTAAGCTGGCTATTTCATTCTTAATTTCTTCTATTGAGTTCTTAATCTCCAGAAATTCTATTTGGTTCTTTTTTAAATTTCTATCTCTTTCGTAAAATGATCATGTTGTTCTTTGACTGTGTTTTTGAGTTCATTAAACTGCCTTTCTGTGTTTTATTGCATCTCGTTGAGTTTTTTCAGAACTGCAGTCTTGAATTCTCTTTCATTTAAGTCACATATTTCCATATCTTAAGTTCTTTTTCTGGAGACTTTTCACTTTCTTTCTGAGCTGTCTTGTTGCCTTGGTTATTCATGACAATTAGTGATTTATTATTTCTCTTCCTAGACATCTACAGGAGTGGTTTCTGCAACCGATTGATTGGAAGAGGTCTTTCTTTTGTTTTCCAGTACTTGTTGGTAGAATGTTTTGTTTTCTCTCCTACTGCATCCTTTTTTTATATCTCACATGGTAGTGCTATGTTTTCTCTGCACTATTCCAGCTTCTCACACAATGGGAAGCCCTGGGAGACAGGCTTCTCCTCTGTTAATAGTTTGCCTGGGTCACAGGGCGCAGTGTCTGTGTGGGCATATGGAGAGGTTTTGAAGTTCCAAAGCTCTTTCTTCACCAGATTCAGAGCCCATATGTTTCAGCAGTTCTGTTTACTCCTGCAGGGATCTGCCCAGATAGGTGGGGCCAGGGGCGGGGTGAGTTGTGAGAGGTGGCCCAGAGCAATGGCGGCGACCACCACCACAGCCGGTCCTGCTTCCACAGCTCCCTCCCCTTTGCCGGAACTAGTTGGGCTGCGAATCTGTGTCTGCGGTCCACAGTTCTCAGAACAGCAAATATTCTGTTCTTGATCTGACACTGCTACTGTTTTGCTTCTAGCACCGGGCAGGTGGTGGCGGGGTGAGCTCTGGGAGGGTAGGGAGGGGGCGGCTAGTCTCAGTGCCTAAGGCTTCTGTTTTCTGCTCGGCAGTGCGGGCTTAAACCACTGTTTTCCGCCTTCTTCCCTCAGTTTTTTCCCTCGAGGTCTCTGCCGTGAGCATTGTGTTTAGCCGTGTTATATGCTGTCCCCTCAGCCCTGTCAGCCATAAATGGAACCACAGAAGTTCGAGTTCTTCCTTCTCCCACAGCTGCGGTAGTTGCGGGATTCAGCAAGCTCCAAACACTGAGCTAGGTCTGCATACTGCACCAGCGCAGCCCCGTCTCCCCACTTCTCCCTTTCCTCCTCCCCTTGCTTGTGCAATTTGCCCACCTTCAGGTTAGTTCAGTAGTGGGCCTCTTCGTCTTGCCTGTCTGCTGTGCAGGGAGTCCTTTGTGGAGTTTTTGTTGTTTGATTAGTTGTAAATTCCAGGGAAGATTTACAGAGCCTCACCTCCTGCCGCCATTTTGATGACATCTTCAAAGTGTTTTTATGTCTTTTTCCATGTCACCATCAAGGGAATTGGCTGGAATATTTCAGGGCATCAGGGATTCAAGTTTGAAACCACATTGTGCACAGCCTAGAAATCAAGATTGCCTGAACAAGAGGATGTGAGGGACTTCCTGTGATGGAATTCAGCCTATGGAAAAAGTACAGAGTCTCATCTCACAAATCTGATTCATGGTCATTATGCAAAACTTGGAGAGAAGGATGATTCTAAATATTAGAAAGTGATTGCTGTCTCCAAGATTGTCTTCTACATAAGTTCTCCTGGGCTCCTACTTGAGCTACAGTGTAAAACATTCATATAAATGGAAATAAAATAAAAGGAGAGGGAAAACAAACATTTAGCACATTAATGTTGATGCATCAGTATTATTGGTATTATATATCCACCACCTGTGAAAAACATCACCTAAAGTCAGACATTGGCATCTTCAATACCAAGAAAAACAGCAGAATTGCCTTAAAAGGATATTCATGGCCCTGCTGCTATTGTAATCCACATTAACAGCATAAAAGAATTATTATGCCTCAATGGCCTCAGACATGAGACGTGAAACAAGTGACAGATATAATATGGCAGGTAAGAAAACAAGATCATGAAGCACAGGTGAGTCACAGCCACAGTGTTAGCAACAAATTGTATTATTATCTCCTAACTGATATATCCTGGGAACAAAAGTTTCACTGTCATACCAGGGAGAGTACAGTGGTGAACGTTTGAGAGACCCTGGAGCCCACCACCATGATTTACTACTCTCTACACTAGAGAGGTATTGTCCTGATTTGTTACCTGGTTCATTTAATATGAGCAACAATTAAACAACTGTACTTTGAAAAAGTAAGTTTCATGTTTTCTTTTTGAACAGCCGATAATAAGCTACCAAAAGTGTACTCAAATATTAGAAAAGAATTACAACACATAGGAATCATAAATTGTTCATGCTAACCACAGAGGATCCTTGGTACAAATAAAATTATATCTAAATGAGTCTATCATAACTATATTTTCATAGTTGGTGCTTTTTTTTTTTTTTTTTTTTTTTTTTTTTAAGATGACTACAAATTATGTGAGACCAGCCAAATTTTAGAATTCTGGGAAAATAATCCTAAAATAAAATGCTAGTAACAGAGCACATATAGACATATTTCCAATAATGTCCTCACTTTAAACACCTGTGCTAAGAAATTTCAAAATCTGTTTAGTGCTAGATAGATACAGCCCTGAAGCGTTGCACTGGTTTTCAAAATCTTTGAACTATGATTCTCAACTCTGTTTTGTTAACACAAGAAATGAGCATGTGTTATGACCCTGACCTTGTGAGAATGAGATTGGTTTCTGTACTGCTTACCTCCCATTTAGCACATACATACAATAGTTTACATCTAGTTAATCTCCGCCCAATGTTTATTTAGCAATCATAGGTATTTTTTAAAACATCTTTCTAAATGACTAATGCTGGGTGGATAATGCAAGAATTTGTTGAACTGCACATGTTTATGTCATTCTACCTGACCTAACTTATTGAACATATAAGTTTCATCATTTCCAAAGTTTCTGCTACTCACATTGCCATTTGTGTTAATTTACACTTATTTTCTTTATATTATGTTGGTGAAATAATGGAATAACTGAGAGCATTAATTTATTTTTCTTCCAAAATAAATTCGTAGAGTTTGGGGGTATATGAACAGAATTGTTCTTTATTTATGTGTACATATAAAATACATGTATTTGTTTTACAGGCATAAATATGCTCTTTGGAAAGAAATAAATTAGCAAGTATATCTGGACACATTTTATGAATTATATATTATTTCATGTATAAAATGTTAATCTTATTCATATCACTATTTGCAAGATAAAAAATTTTGCACTTTAATTTCTAAAATGAAATGCAGTAAATTTATAAAGAAACCTGACCAGCATTAGCAAAAACCTTTATTTTTCCACATAAAATTATCTGAATAAATTTCATCAGAAATTTGAATTATATTACGATGGTACTTGTTAATTTATTCTGTGGCAGGAAACTTATAACCACTTTCTATTCCTGACCATATTATACCTAATGTTTTAAATGCTCGACTAAGTGAACCATATCACAACAAAATGGAATTAGTCTGAATTCTGACCCTGTGGAAATGACCTTAAAATGTGATTTCAGGAGCTTCCCCTCATTAATTTAATGAATGGTACAGCACTTTGTCTCAGTTGACTCTTTTCATAAATCACTCTTTCCCAGATTAATCCCCTTTCTTAAACTACTCTTCAATAATTTGCAGGTAGTTAGTGGTTTTAACCCCTTTTTCTGTCACTGACGACTCATACGTACTGTTGAGCTTAGCCAGTTAAGCAACGATGTATTTTCATGAATCTCTAATTTCAATCATAGTATATGCTAAAAATAACCTTATTTATTTATTGTTTACACACTTCATTAGACTGCAGAGTAATCTGTTTTAATATTTAAGATCTAGGGGTTCCACATATAGTAAAAATATGGCTATTAGTGTGTTTATTATTTTAAATCTTGTAGCAGTACAGACAAAGCAATTTCTAATGATTAATAAAAATCTCCATTCTCTCCCACTTCCATCTATCAGTAACTCTTATCAAGAAAATACATTGCATTTTTATCACATCTAAGTTCAATGTATGACACATGGTGTTAAAAAATGTCAAAATTTTCATACAATGCAAATATAATTTTAAAATATCTGAAAGTCCATGAATTGAAGTTTTCAACAAGAGGCCTTTGAAAACAATGACCATTTTTAACTTACTGTTACTAATTTGGTCAATAAAATTAAAACCAACACTTTAAGCATCTTATTTTATGGAAACAGAGTATATAATAAAAAAGAGTGACTGGCAGAAGATTTAAGGAGACATGTAAGACAGAAATAGGGAACATCAAGTTCAAATACAATTAGGATAAAAAGAGTTTGGGTATTGATAGAAAATAAATATATTTAGCTAGACTCTTGCAAGAAAGGGGCCAGATGGTAGACATTGGAGAGATAGGTCAACTGAATCTCGTTGGCTATGATAGGTAGTTTAGTTTTTTTCCTTTAATTCAATGAAAATTCATTGAAAAGTAAAGTAACATCAACTGATTTACATTTTACAAATAATTTAGGGGATATTTAAATGTAGTTATATTGCCTGTAGATCAAAATATTTTACTTTTAGAAACAATTATTCTGAGAAATGGCTTCACCAAACTTCAAGAGAAATATGAAGACTGTCTGGGTGAATTAAGAGTTTGGAGAAACAGTAAGCATGGAAACAGCAAAACAAAACAAAAAAAGTACTACAGTACATCAGAAATCAGATAATAATAGTTTGGCTTATGATGGTGGCACTAGAAATGGATATAAATGGATAGATTAAAAATATATATCAGAAGTAATGCCAATTGACCTGCGAGTGGGTTGAATGTGGAGAGAAGAAAACCAAGTATGACTTGTAGACTGTGGTCACACAGCAGCCTAGCCGTTTGTCCCCTCCAATCTTTCCTTAGGGAAAGAAGACTCTGTGGGACTGTCCCTCTTTGGGGTTGAGTTCATTTATCCTAAGTCTCCCTATTTGGTCCTTGTAAGCAGGGTCTGCAGTCAAAGACGGGTAAGTTTCCTCATGGGAGGAATGACTTAAGCCAGATGGGACCCCATTGGGACCCCCATGAGTTAACATCATAAAAGTCAGGAAGTAGCCATACCCCTCCTCCTCAGCATTATGGGAAGCTACTAATGCATGCCCCAGTTGTTGTCCTGCACCCTGCTGTGCAAAAGACTTCTTAGAGTGATAAGATATTGCCCTTCGTGCTTAGCTCATGGGATGGTTTTACCTTGTGAGACTTGCTCCCCCAGGGGGTTGTACACACCTACCTTAGTTGCCTGGGGACAATGAGCTTCCCTTGCTTTGTGACAGATATCTGGGAATTGGAAGAATTTTTATGGTGTGGTGTGAGAATTTCACAGACCCTGCCTCTAATCATGTGATGCTTATTGTAAGAAATCAATAAACACCCACGACGACCCGATTCGGGGCTCCAGTCCCTTGAGGTTGCGAGTCCCTCAGTCCTTTGTGATTTAACTGTATTTGAGTCTCTGTCTCTTTAGGATAGTTTAACCCTCGCCGCCTCCCTCGCCTTCCCACGGCTTGTGTTGTGCAGGTTGCAACAGTAGACTTTTGTTATTAGTCCTTCTTAAAATTAACTCTTACTGTTAGAGAAAGAAAACAAATTTTACTTAAAATTACTTTAAATATAAATAGAACAGAGGAAATATAAGTTCTGGGAAACAGATGAGATAATTTATTTAATTTCTCTATATTCCAAAATGATCAGAACTAGAACAACATGATCTGATACAATAATACTCAGATTCTGATTATCATCATATGGTGGGTTCATTCTAATGGAATCTTCATATCAAAATTAGCATATTTGAGTTAGCTAGAAAACAAATAAACATATCTATATACAAATTACGTAAATCTGCCTAGTTTTCTCAGTCACACATTCAATTAGTATATACTTGGCATCCAGCAATTATATAGTTCTTTCCGTTGATTACTGGTATTTGTGTTGCCCTAAGAAAGTGACATTTACCATTAGATTACTATTTTTCCCTTTTTTCTAATAGGGAGAAACCACAGGTGCCAATAGGCATTTAATTTTAAGTGTTGAATCACAAGGGAGAAATGAGAGCAGCTAGTTGAAGAAAGAATAGAAGTCAATTATAAAGTTAAATGTTAATGCATTTAAGCAGAGGAGACACAGAGGGGAAATCAGAGTCTAAAATCAGACATGAGGAAGGAAATGCAAGGGGATTTTTAAAGAGTCTGGGAACGGGCAGTTAGCAGCAACCAGATTTCTCACATACACAAAAAGATGGACTGTAATGATGATGAGCTGCAATGACAGGAATGACAAGCACAAAACAGTAATGGAGATATTTACAGTGGTACATTACAGCTGTAAGTAAAATTTTGAAATAGGTCAAGTTTGTTTTTAGTGCCCTCTCACCTCCCTTCCAGCAACCTTGGATCTAACTTGAAGTAGTCAGTGTCCATACCCCGAACTCTTGATGTCTCTGCTTTTTCTGCACTTAAATCCATACAAGTCAGCAATTTTTGGTCAACATTATATAGTAACTACTACAGTAAATTTACTTAGCCTGCATTACATTCATTCAGGCCCTGACCCCTTCATGACCAACTAATCCAGGAAAGTACACTCATTGTTGCTAATGGCTGGACATGTTAATGATCTCAATATCATATTTGTATCTCACTTCACATATTCAGAAAAAAAATAACTGCTCTTAGAGAATGATAATTAGAGCAGGAAATGGGGACAGAATGTCAAGTTAACAGGTACGATTATCTGTAGTAGGCTGGCTTTTTTGAGAATATAGAAATTATATCAGGTAGGTGTTGGCTGAATACACATATACACATCAGTGGCCTTTGAAATATCATCACGCTCCACTGTGTGTCTGTCCAGTTAAGAATGATTAAGGAAAAGTTATCATTTATAAGTTCTACCTTTGGAATAGATGGGTAGATGAATTATATGAGAAACATAGCAAGAGAGAGGACTAGTAGAATTTTCCCCAGAAAAGTAATCAGAGTATGTACAGCAATTTTAAGAAAAATTTCATTCAAATATGTCATTTTAGTAAAAACCATATTTTACATTGAAGCTGTTTATTTAATGAAACATATTCACCAAATAATCATAATTCCAAGTGTATTTTTTCCAAACTATTAGATAATAATAAACTAGCTCTGAGATGCATACATATAATTGAATGAATGAAATAAAACTTATGCTTTACAGACTAGCACTTTATGTCATGCTAAGAAATATTGTAAATACTGTGTAAATCAAAACTGATTTAACTATATCTTTAAAAATGCATTGTATATATAATTCAATATAGTATTAAAGAAAGCAAATATATTTAAGTAACAATAAAATGTTCATTAACTATAGCAAAATAGAATATAAATAAAATATTTGATAAACTATAATGACAAAATCAACATAACCATTATATGAATCAGTACTGTATTTATCAATACAATTCTTATTTTTAAATTCTAATAATTTAATTTTGAAATTGAATTGCCTGATTAGTTTGAATTCATTATTTCACTGGTTTTATAAAACATAAAGCTATCGCACATACTTAGTTCCACTGTTTTAGAAACTATTTCTTACAAAATTTAACTTATCATTCATAACAGGATTTTCATAAATCTCAGTGATTTATGAACAATAAATGGTAAAAGAAAAACAAAAGAAAGTATAAGCATCTGTAGTGGGAGAGAGTGTGTCTGTTATAATTTAGAATGGAGGTAAACTACTTAATGTACCAAATAAGGATACTTCCAAGCAGAGTGTTGAGGGTGCTACCTAGTTTCTTCTTGATACTTATAGTAAAATGCAAACGCATGATACAGAAATAAAAATTTAAAAACAGAATCATCGAACATAAGAGAGCAACAACTTTCTGTGGTTGAAAATTCCCAGCCTCTCCAGGTGGCAAAACAGTTTAAAATTAAGCAATATCTTCTGGGCAAAACTAAATCCAAAGCATATTCAGGAAAACACAGTTGTATTCATTTCCTATTGCTGCTGTAACAAATTACCACAAACATAGGGGCTTTAAACAATACTATAGTATCCTATAGTTTGGCAGTCAGAAGTCCAAAATTAGTTTTACAGGTACTAAGGTGTCACCAGAGCTGCATTTCTTCTGAAGGCTCTAGGGGAGAATCTGTTCCTTGCCTTTTTCGAGATCTAGAGCTGCCCGCAGTCCTTGGCTCATGACCACATCACTCTGACCTCTGGTTAGGTCATCACATTCCCTTCTCTGACTCTAACTCTCCTGGGCATCTTATAAGGACCCTTGTAATTACATTAGGCCCACCTCGATAATCCAGAATAAACTCCCCATCTCACGACCTTTCACTTATCACATCTAAGTCTCTTTTGCAGTGTAAGATAACATATTCACAGATTTTTAGGGATTAGGAAAAGGGCATCTTTTCAGATTATTATTCTGTGGTCTACTATTAGGCCAAAGCAGCCTAGTAATAAAACCAAGGATGTGACTATAAAGTCCATTGTTAAAGCCTCAGACATATCTAAGACAGTGTCTCAGAGAACTGATATGCCAAATAATGGCTTCTAAGAATACAGTGCAGTATTGTTCAGCAGCCTAAACAGAAGCACATGTAGAAAAATATTTATCTCAAAGCAGGTGTGACTTTTGTCTAATGAATTTAACCCAATAACATTCATGGGAGATCCAAAAAATTTTAATAGAATTACACTATACTGCTAGCTTGAACTGAAAGAGACAATAAAAGAACAAGACGGAAAAAAGTCCCACCAATACTGCATAGAGTTTCCTTTTTTCCACATCCTTGTCAGTATTTGATACACCTTCTCTTCTTGATGATAGCCATTCTAATGGGTCTGAAGTGACATCTCATTGTGGTTTTAATTGGCATGCTTAGTGATGTTGAGCATCTTTTTGTGTACCTGTCGGCCATTTAGATGTCTTCTTTTAAAAAATATCTATTCAGTTCCTCTGTCCACTTTCTTAGTTTTCAATTACAATTGACATTCAATATTATTTTATATTAGTTTCAGCATTGTGGTTAGACATTTACATCATTTACAAAGTGATCCTCTCCGATTAGTCTCGTACCCACCTGGCACTATACATAGGTATTAGGATACTATTGATGAGATTTCCTATGCTGTACTTCACATCCCAGTGACAATTTTGTGACAAATTTGTACTTCTTAATCTCTTCACTTTTTTTTATGCAGACCCCTTACCCCCTCCCATCCAACAACCATCAATTTGTTTTCTGTATCTCTAAGTTTGTTTCTGCTTTGTTTATTTATTTTGCTCTTGAGATTCCACATATAAGTGAGACTACGTGATATTTGTTTTTCTCTGTTTGACTTATTTCACTTAGCAGAGTATCTTCCAGGTCCATCCATGATGTCACAAATGGTAAGATTTTATTATTTTTTTTGTGGCAACATAATATTCCATTGTATATATGTACCCCATTTTCCTTATCCATTTGTCTATTGATCCTTCTACCTGATTTTTAATCAAGTTAGTCATTTTTTGGTTTTGAATTCTATGAGTTATTTTTATATTTTGAACATTAACCCTTTATCCAAAAATACCATGTTTCACTGAAAATAAGACCTAGCTGGACAATGAGCTCTAATGCGTCTTTTGGGGCAAAAATTAATATAAGACCCAGTTTTATTTTACTATAAGACTGGGTCTTATATAATATAATATAATATAATATAATATAATATAATATAATATAATATAATATAATATAATTAATATAATGCAAGACCAGGTCTATAATATAATATAATATAATATAATATAATATAATATAATATAATGTAATACCGGGTCTTATATTAATTTTTGCTCCAAAGGACACATTAGAGCTGATTGCCCAGTTAGGTCTTATTTTTGGGGAAACACGATAGTAAGCAAGTGTTTTTTACCAGTCCATAGGTTGCTTTTGCATTTTGTTGTACAAAAGCTTTTTTGTTTGATGTAGTCCCACTTGCTGATTTTTTCTTTGGTTGCTTGTGTGTGTGTGTGTGTGTGTGTGTGTGTGTGTGTGTGTCATATCCAAGACCAATGTCTAGGAGCTTACTCCCTGTGTTTTCTTCTAGTTTTATGAACAATATGGAGGTTTCTCAAAAAATTAAAAATGAACTACCATATGATCCAGCAATCCCAATACAATTCTGTGTATATATCCTAAGAAATTGAAAACAGGATATGAAAAAGACATATGTATTCTCATGTTTACTGTAGCATTATTCACTATAGCCAAGATATGGAAACAACTAAAGTTTCTGTCAGTGGATGAATGGATAAAGATATATCATACATCTTTATGTATGTATGTACACACATGCCTACACCTACACAGAGGCACACAAACACACACACACAACGGAATATTGTTAAATAGTGAGAAAAAAAGGAAATCCTACCATTTGCAATGTGGATGGAACTTGAGGGAATTATACTAAGCATGATAATTATGTGACATGATAGAGGTGTTTCCCAATGCTATGATGATAATCATATTGCAACATAAAAAATTTTCAAATCAATACACTGTCTTATACCTACACAATGTTATGTATGAATCATATCTCAATTTAAATAAAAAGAAAAGAAGACATGGAAAACATGTATTGAACACCAAAAATTCTGTAGGCAGTAAGCAGGCTGAAAAAGCACTCAGCAGCAAACATGGGCTATACTTCATGAAAAGGGAAAAATTACTCAGAGGGCAGATCTAAGAGTCACAGTGTATCATTCTCAGACTTTGTGCCCAAATCCAGGAACTCATAATATCTGCCACTCTGGATTTCAGAAATTATGGCTTTCAGTTATATTATGTAACAGTGACTACTGTGTGTTTCCCATTTTTTCCATTTATGATAAGAAGGTCTATGCCAGTAATTCTATGCCCATTTCATTATTGCACATTGGGTTTGGGGGTTATGGGGAAATGGAGCAAATAACTTGTGTCTTTAGGTCACAGTTTCTCAGATCAAATGGACCTACATTCGAGGCACCATATCTAAGATGTTGCACCCAAATTTGAACCTGTTTTTATAGACAAGATTCTATATTTGAGCTGATGTTGGAAATAGATGAGAATGTGAAGAGTCTTTGGAAAGAAGAGGTAGATTTTTCATAAAGGTGTGAGCATGAAGACATGAATTATTGGAGGCAAAATATAGACTGGGCTAAGCATTCTTCAACATGGACTTCAATGATTCTCACCTCCTTTCATTTGCATGCTTCTGCAGCTTCCTCCCACATTGAATAACATTGATTTGTAGACCAATTAGAGCTTGTGAACATGATGTTATGTGACTTCTGAAAAGACATTAAAATTTCTGCCATCACTGCCTGTGTTACTTGCTCTGGGAGAAGCCATCTGTATGTCCATATACCATATGGACATCAAAGCAGCCCTGTACAGAAGCCCACTTGTAGAGAAACTAGGACCTCTCACCAACAATCATCACCAATTTACCAGCCAGGTATGTGAGTTAACACTGAAGTAGATATTCCAGCCCTAGTCAACTCTTGAGAAGACTGCAAATCTGGTTAATGTCTGTTAGCAACAGACCCAACTCAATTCAAGAACTGCCCAACCAAAGTGCTTCAGACTCTCAGAAACTGTGAGGGATAATAATGTTTATCATTACCGTAAGTCACTGGCTTGGGGATAATTTGTTATGCAGCTATAAATAACAGATACATGCAGTTTTGTCTCAAGATGAAAAAGGATAATTTTGTTTTCTATTATGATTTTCACAAAGGAGTTCTTGCACATGAACACAAGTAAGCAATTCCATCCAATTCTCCAAGTAAAAGAAACATAACTCATACCAGAAAACTATTATATATGACAGAACAATTTTCTCTGACTTCAGTAGTCCCATTTCAAAAAGCTCCTTATTTCAAACATATACAGAGATGTGACAATGTGTTTCATTTGCTTGGCTTATACAAAGCTTCAATCTCAGAAAACATTCATTTTTGATGTGTACCCACTTCAGTCCTATTTTCTTTTATTCAAATAAAATATAACAAGTCTAGTAACCTTATTCTCCAACATGTGACTCAATGAATTTTTTAATAGTATGCACCTCTAGCCAAAGAATGATTAGTCTCCACTAATTCTGTAATTAACTATGCATAAATGCATCAAGTATCTATCAAAAAAAAAAACAAAAGAAGAAAGCCACTCAGCTGAAAACATGGTTTACATTTCTTGAAAAAGGAGACATTACTCAGAGGCCAGCTACAAGAGCCACAGTATATGAATCCCAGAGTTCCAATCAGAATCAAGGAATTGGCATTTTCAAACTGCTGCTTTCAGAGAAGCTTTCCTCTTATCCCTTTCATTGTTGAAGTATGCATAAAATAAACTACACTCTCCCACTTAAGAAGCCCAGGATCATGTTTATTAACACGATAGATTCTTCACTGATGATACTTGTAAGAAAACTGCAATATCCATTATTTTCAATTTTATCCATTGAGTATGTCTATGAGAAGCGGAGGCAATAAAATTGTTTCTGGAATGATCTGGAATTTATATTTCATTACACATGAAATTTAAGCAAACTCCATATTATTTGTTTCAAGATTTAACACTTTTTTAAACATCCATAGCATGTTTATATTATCTGCTTTGTAAGCAAATGCCAGAAATTAGAATGAGTGTAATGAATTTCAATTTTCCAAAGTAGGATTTTAAAGACAGTTGTGGAATTTATATGAAAATTATTTTTTTATTGCCTGCATATTACACAAATGTCTATAAACTATGCTAATTAAGGAGGCTTTCAAAACAACAAAGTATGAATACTGTAATTTTCCTATCTTTCTGGAGGCTCGATTTTCACACATAAAATGAAGAAAAAGTAGAATTTTCTCTTGTAGTTACTATGAAAATTAAAGAAACCAATGATTGTAACCTACTGTCTAAAGTAGAATTTTAAACAGGAAAAATAAAACGAGTTACTTGAGTCCACACAGGCTGTATATCCATCAGTAAATATTTCACAGTCCAAAGTTTTGTCCTAAGTCTTTTAGATACAGATTTTTCTCACAAACTAAAAATATTTCTGTTCTTTAAAGATGGGCTTCCTTTTTAAAATACATTCTGGATTGATATATAAATTGTATGCTAAGTTACCAAAGTTACAACTTTGAAGGAAATCTAGACACAAGTTTTCCAGCTAAAAAAATTTCTTTTTGTAGGTATCTTACATTGGTAGCTAATTTACAAAGTAAAATTCATTTGGTGAGAACAGAAAATGAATAAATAGAGATAGTAAGATAATATGAAATTTTAATATAAACAGGCTTAGAAATTCTGAGGCATCCATCTGGAAAACCAGAATGTATTTGCCACAGTAAAAAGGTCAAATTCTTGGGCCAGAACACAAAATTCTTGGCACACATTGTGTATTGATAAATTTGGTCTTTTTCCTTCTGTGATTATTCTGTGTACTCAATGTTGTATCTGGAATCAGAACTATTTGGTGAGAACTAACATAATTTATTTTTTAAATCTCTAAAGATTGATCAACATTTTCCTGACATTTAGTCTTTTAGAGACGAAACCTGAATGTAATGTGATAATTTCAGTGGTGTGTGTGTGTGTGTGTGTGTGTGTGTGTGTGTGTGTGTGTCTATTGTAACTTGTAGTTTTTGCATGAATATATTTTGGTTAATCTTTCTTTCATCATTGGTACTCAAAATACAAGGCATGATTCTCTTTTCACTGATTTTGTCTAGATTCAGTAAACCGCTATGGGGTTACACAGGTAATCTGTCAAATCAGGAAGTTGTCTTTTTTCTATTGTAAGTTTGATTATTGTTTTTTTTTTTAATTTATTCCAATATGCTAATGTTATAAGTTTATTTTTTTTTTTCTTTATTGTCAGTGCCAACTATCTCATTCTAAGAAAGTTTGTGTTACTGGTATTACTCTTATTATTCTAGGGGAACTTCTCAAAATGATCTGAGAATCACTGTTGCAATTTTCCTCAGTGAATGGATCATAATTTTGCTATTGCATTTTCGATTTTAGTTTCTCCACTTTTGTTTGAGTGCCTGTATCTCAACAGCACATTATGAACTTTTGATCTGCTATCATTCTGGATGTTGCTTTATGATTTTTCAGTTTCATTCCATAGATGTGAAATTTGCTTGCCCCTTATTAAAAACATAAATCTAATTTCTCTAAATATTTTTCTTTTATTTGATTAATTGGGGCAGATTTTCCTACAAGTAATTACTATCATATTTCTTTTCTCTTATTTTTAAAAATACAGTCCACATTTTGGATTTTTAAATATTTTTTCTGCTTACTTATCTTTGATAAAATATATGTTCAAAAAGATCCAATATTTGCCAAGGTAGAAAATATGAGACTATTCCTTTGCGATTGCTACTATTCGTCTAGGAGCTTGTAGCATCCTCCTCTCAAATCAACAGCCTGAAATGAATGCAAACATCTCTTAACATAAAGACTGACTTCTTTAATACCTTTACATTGGACAACTCCCTAGATTTGGGTGTTGTTGCTTTAGATCCTTTAATTTGAAAATATATTGCTGTATGGTTCCGACTGATTTTGCTTTTCCTATAAATGTAATATGGTAGAGCTATAACTCTCAGATGAAAACTATGGTTGTCATTCCCTATTCAGCATTCTGACAGATGGGATATGAGTAAAGAAGTCTCAGAAAGTTTTTGAAAGGTAAACTGATAAGGATAAAAAGCATAATTTATTTCTAGTTGTCCAGGTTTTATAGTTGGTAAAATAAAGCATCTCTAAACTGGCAAGCAGTAATCTGTTGGGAAGATTTGAGCCTTCTTAGCTACAACCAGGCAAAAAATGCTTCCCTGATAAATGCAATATATCTATGAGTCACTATTATGTTTCTTGACACGCCTCCAATTGTTTTTACGTAATGAAAAAATCTTCTCTGATTTTAGAAATAAGTTGGTCATAAGTCTTAGTTCTGAATGACTTAATTGTATGATTTTCAGTTGTGTTCTATTTTCCCTGTCAAACAGGAATTATATTGGAATATTGAAAAAGAACATATACAAACTCATAAGACTACATTTCAATCTATTGATTAAACTTCATTTTCAGAACACTTCACTGATTATAATTTTTAGGGTACTTGGTTAAGCAGTTTTCTTTATTTTAAAGCAACAGAGAAAATTTCATTGGTATTAATTTTCTAAAAATCTGGTAGCACCATAACATAGATTAATTATTACATATTTCTAAATAGTTCATCTAGTATAAATTTTCATGGTGGGCTCAAAAGTTGAATGCTCTACTTAAGCAAAGTTTATATCAAAGATATTTATTCACCTAGCAAAAATGCTCCCCACGAGATGGACAAACCTGGAACACCCGGCTCAGGTGACTAGAAAGACTATGCCGCTAGTCCCACAGGACACCTACTACATAAGGCCATTCACCTAAGACCAGGGGACATAGCAGCCCTACATAATACATAGAATAAAACACAGGGAGGCAGCTAAAATGGGAAAACAAAGAAAAATACCCTAAGTAAATGAAGAAAACAAAGCTTCCCCAAAAAAAGAACTAAACAAAATGGAGACAGACTAACTACCAGATTCAGAGTTCAAAACACTGCTTATAAGGATGTTCAGTGATCTCAAGGAGAATTTCGACAAAGTAGTAGGAAACATAAAAATGGAGGTAAATAACATTAATAAGAACAAGTCAGAAATAAAGAATACAAAACTGATATGAAGAATACATTAGAGGAAATCAACAGTAGATTAGATGAAGCAGAGGTTCAAATCAGAGATTTGAAAGATAATATAGCAGAAAACACCCAATTAGAACAGCAAAACAATAAAGAATAAAAAATAAAAAAATGAGAATAATGTAAGGGGTCACTGGGACAACATCAAGCATACCAACATTTGCATCATAAGCGTACCAGAAGGAGAAGAGAGAAAGCAAGGGATGAAAACCTGTTTTAAGAAACAATGACTGAAAACTTTCCTAACATGGCAAAGAGAATAAAAATACAAGTTCAGGAAGCACCGAGAATCACAAACAAATGAACTCATAAAGGCCCACACCAAGACACATTGTAATTAAAATGCCAAAGGTTAAAGACAAAAAAAAAGAAGAAAGAAAGAAAAATCTTATAAGCTGCAAGAGATAAGCAGTTATTGTGCTACCCCAAAAATAAGACCTAGCAGGACCATCAGCTCTAATGCATCTTTTGGAGCAACGATTAATATAAGACCAGGTCTTATTTTAATATAATATAAGACCTGGTCTTATATAATGCAATATAAGACCAGGTATAATATAATATAATATAATATAATATAATATAATATAATATAATATAATATAATATAATATAATAATCCAGTCTTATAACATAACACCCAGTCTTCATATAATGTAACATAATAAAATATAATACCAGGCCTTGTATTAATTTTTGTTCCAAAAGATGCATTGGAGCAGATGGTCTGGCTAGGTTTTATTTTCAGGGAAATATGGTAATTACTTACAAGGGAGCTCCCATAATACTGTCAGCTGATTTTTCAATAGAAACTTTGCAGTTCAGAAGGGAGTGGCAGAAAATATACAAAATGATAAAAACCAAGAATCTACAACCAAGATTGCTCTATTCAGTGCAGCTATTGTTCAGAACTGAAGGACCAATAAAGAGCTTTCCAGACAAGAAAAAGGTAAAGGAGTTTATCAGCATAAACCAATATTGCAAGGAATGTTAGAGAGACGTCTTTAAGAAAGAGAGAGAGAGAGAGAGAGAGAGAGAGAGAGAGAGAGAGAGAGAGGTAAAAAATATGAATAAAATGGCAATAACTACATATCTATCAACAATTACTTTCAATGTAAATGAATTAAAGGCTCTGATCAAAAGGTAATGGGGCTGAATGGATAAGAAAGCAAGACCTTTACATATGCTTTCTACAAGAGACTCACTTCAGATTGAAAGGTACAGGTTGAAAATATAGAGATGAAAAAAGTTATTTCTCGAAAATGCAAACAAAAAAAATCTGGCATAGCAATACTTGTACCAGAGAAAATAGACTTTAAAACAAAGGCTACAACAAGAGACAAAGATGGACCCTGTAATCCCACTTCTGGATATTTATCTGAAGAAACCCAAAATGCTACATTGAAAGGACATGTTCTTCCATGTGTTTTGCAGCATTGTTCACAGTGGCCAAGATATGGAGGCAACCTGGGTGTTCATCAATGGATGAATGGATAAAAAGGAGGTACTACTCTATTCTATATATTCCATATAAAAGAATTCCATATAAAAGTCATATAAAAGAATGAAATCTTGCCATCTGCAACAACATGGATAGACCTAGAAGGTATTATGCTGAGTGGGGTATATCAGAGAAAGACAGATGCAATGTAATTTTCCTTATATGCAGCATCTAAAGAACAAAATAAATAAACAACACAGAAACACACCCATAGATGCAGAGAACATTTTGATGGTTGCCACATGAGGGGAGTGTTGGAGGGGTGGGTGAAAGAGGGGAAGGGATTAAGATGTCTAAATTGGTTGTTATAAAGTAGTCATGGGGATGTAGGGTATATCATAAGGAATACAGTCAATAATATTGTAAAAACTATGTATGGTATTGGATGGGTACTGGATTTATTGGGGTGATAGATGGGAGGCACATTGGGGGACAGGGTGAAAAGGTGAAGGTATTAAGTTACAAAATGCCATGGGAATGCAAAGTAAAGCATAGGGAATATAGTCCATAATATGGTAATAACTATGCATAATGCCAGGTGGGTACTCGATTAGTTAGAAAGATCTCTTCTTAAATTATATAAATGTCTAATCCATCTGCTGTACACCTGAAGTTAATATAAAATAATATTGAATGTCAAAAAATATATACAGCCCTGTAGAATGAAAATGTAGTTATAGGCTTTTTGGTAGAGAAAAAGTAATAAAAATTATTTAGTGGCAAATACAGATTATAAAACAGAGTGTGCCTTGATGACAACAGTCATCAAGATAAAATAATATCTAGATAAAATAATGGGAAAACATCTGAAAGAATTTACACAAAATGATAGGAGTGCTTAACTTTGTGTAGTTGAATTTAGGGTGATGGTGTTTTGGTTTTTGTGGGGTTTTTTTCTTCTATTTTCCTTCTGTTTTTCTTGTCTGTATTTCCTGATTTATTTTAGTGTAATGAATATGTCTTGTATAATAACTATATAAGGTGAACAGAGGAGAAAATATTCAAACAATTTCAGAGACTTGACTCCTCAACTTTATGAATCATAGCCAGCTGAAAAGAGAAGGTGGCAACAAAAAATTTGAAGATTTTTTGGTAGGTCCTGATGTACTCACTGCAAACGTTAACTTGACTGTACTTCAGGGGCTTCATTTTAATCACATGATTACCTAATGTCTTAATTGGCAAAATCAATTTTCCTTAATTTCCTAGGAGAGTCATCATCAAATATATTAAGGAATGGAAGAATGGCACTATTAATGACAGATTAGCTAATCAACCAGGAAGAGTTTTCTAAATGCTTAGTAGGTGTTCATTACTTTGCCATGAAAACATTATTTTTCTGAAATCTGAGGTGAGGCATGACCTAAGGTTGCTGAAAATTACTTGTGTTGCTAAGGGTTGGCAGAATACAATATGAAAAGATGTCAAACTACTACTCTCTAATGAGCATTCTGTTTTAAAGGTAATATGACCTATAACGATTATTTTCCCCGAGTTGCATATTAGTATGCATTAAATAGTATAATTTCTGTCAATTGCTAAAATAATCTCTGTCACTTTAGGTGTAGTTTAGGAAAATGCATTATTCTACAGAAGAACCATAATGTATCAGGGACATTTATTCAGATATATTATCTCCTTTTTCTTAGATGATTCTGTGTTCTGAAAAGAGAGATAAGGCACCCACTCAACCAAGCATATGAGCAGCTATAAAGGAAAAAAAAAATCAAGGTTTACAAAAGTATATAATTATCTATTTAAATGTGATTTGCTTTTTCAGAGTCACTACCCACATTCAGATGAGGTATGAGGTACAGACACATAACTGAAAGTTTAATTGGCCTACTTCTGGTTATGATTTTGCACAGCCTGACAAGAAATGGGAAACCATGTTGCTGCTGAGAGATACTACACCTAATGTGATTACACTTCCCTAACCAAATAATGAGAAATACGTTCGGACAATGGACAGCATAATTGAAATTGAGGTGACCCCATCACTATAATTATGGCCAAACACCCAATTCCATCTATCCCAATACAAATCTCCAACATCATTATAAATATATATTTTTTTTCCAGGAGGGCTAGTATCATTTTAAAAAAATGCAAATGGGTACAGGGGATGCCCCCAAAACTCTCCTTTGTTATTTATTCCTTAAAAAAAATACAGTCAGTACGGAGTGGTTAAAATTACAATATCTGCTTTTGCCTTCAACATAGAAATTGTGCACCTGTAACTGTGATCTAGTTTGGGCAATTAGGAGCTGGCTTGAGTCAGAAAGGTTAAGACAGATAAATATATTTTTGCAATAAGTAGTACTTTCCTAGTAAGAGGCAAGGAAAAGGCTGAATGACAAAAGTTCATGATTATGTGAACTATAACCCTTCACAGTCAGTAACTATGATGATAAGCTTTCATATCCTGAGGGTTTGTCTCACTCAAAGAGAAGGTAGTGTGCAGACAGGTCAAAATTAAAGTTCAGTTAATTAGGTAACAACCATTTTACTAATTAGGGAGCATATTTTGAGGGCAATAGATATAGAAATGGTAATAAAGGGAAGATGATTTTTCTCGTTTTAAGAGAAATTTATCATATGAGAAAAATATTTTCATGGAAAACAAAACTATAAAATTGCAATGTAGATGCAAAAACAATGTTTAAAAAATTGAGTCTTTTTAAATAGCAATGCTAACCATTGGAACATCTTCTAATAGAAAGGAGTACACGGTAAAGTAGACAGGATATAGAAAAATAAGATTTAAAAAATCATTTCCTAATGTAGTGAAGTCATACAGGCAGCATAATGTAGGGGAAAGTGCAAAATCTGAAAGTTAATAAACCAGTATATCATTATTCTTTCTGTGCCACTAACTCATTCTGGAAATTTAGCCCAGAATTTCATCTTTCTGAACCTCTTCCTCTAAACAATAAAGGTAGTCAAAGTAGATAACTTCATGACCTCTAAGATTATTTTCTTTATAGGCCCCTGTTTTTGTCACTAAAATAAGAATATTTTTTTCTCTGATTAAGGTACTATTAAGATAACTTTTTATTATTAGTTTCAGGTGTATAAAGCAACATAACAGTTAGACATTTACACCCCTCACAAAGTGATAATCCCCGTCCCCCAAGCTACTACCCTTCTGACATCTTATATAGTTGTTACAATACCATTGACTATCTTCCTTATGCTATACTCCACTCTTTGAATGTGTGTGTGTGTGTATGTATACATATATATAATTTTCTTAGAGTTGACATACAATATTATTCTACTTCAGCTTTAATTGTACAGTGCATTGGTGATGCATCTACACAGTCTATGAAGTCAAGATAACTGTTAAATTCTTTAGAAAAAAGTACTTTAAAGTTGAGTAATTATAATATAAAACTTGATGTTAATATAATATGATCTTTAAGTTTAATAAAACAAATCTACAGTATGAGAAAAAAATTAAAAATCAAGACAGCCCTTATTTTGCATAAGGCCACACATTGTCCTGCCCCCTTTTTTAGAAGTGATAAATCTTTATTTGGGGCTTAATATTTCCCTGTTTCTCTTCAAGTATCTTTCTTATACGTTTAAATCATTTTATCCTCATAAAAACATTGTGAGATACTTATCATTATTATCCCCCGTTTAAAACTTAGTGAAACTACAGCACAGAGAGGTTTAATAATTTATCCAAGGTTATATATCCAGAAAGTGATGAAATCAGATTCAAACTCAGGCACAATGAAAAACTAATAAGGATATTTGAGCCAGATGACACAGGGTTAATATTGTTACATAAAAAAACCCTTAAAATTAATAGGAAAATCACAATATTCTAATTTAAAAATGGATAAAAGGCACAAGTGGATCACAGAAGAAATTGGAAATGTGAATAATACTTGAAAAATATATTCAATCTTGTGAGTAGATAAATATACACTAAAGCAAGATTTAGATATTATTTTTTTCCTCTTACACTGACAAAAGAAAATGTAATATTTGGTAAGGGTTCAATTCGACAGGTGCTTTCATAGATTGCCATTGTAAGCATATTAGTACAATCTTAATGAAATACAATTCAATATGTGGCAATTGTGTTATAAAAATTCACACTAAGATTCCCCCAAAATTCTTCCCCTAAAAAAAACAATCTATTAAAAGGAAATAAACAAAGGTGAGGAAATATATCTATTTACAAAGATGCACACATCTCAAGTCATTTTAATAATGAAAAATTAGAAACAACCTAAATGTGAAGTAATGGTTAATGTAAAATAGTTATATTGTTCATTATTAATCCATAAATTAATATAGACACTTGTAATAGTAATTGTATTTTTTTATTTTTATATAAATTTAATTTTTATATAAATCTATTAAAATGATACACTATAGTATAATTAATCATAGTCTGTATTCAAATTTGGCACCATGATGAACAGAACTATATCACAACCCAAAGACTGAAATGCAAAAATTATTTTGTGTTGTTTTGTTTTGTTTTTCTTTTTCACAGCATTGTTGTGGGCTTTTTAAAATTAAATTTATTGGGGTGATATTGGTTAGTAAATTATTTAGGTTTCAAGTTTACAATTCTATAATACATCATCTATATGCTGCACAGTGTGTTCACCGCCCAAAGTCAATTCTTCCATAACCATATATTTGAACCCCTTTACCTTCTTCACAACCTCCCTCCCCACTTACCTTGTGGTACCAAGAAACTATTGTCTGTGTCTATGAGTTTTTGTTTGTTTCTTTGTCTTGTTCATTTGTCGCTTTTGGTTTTATATCCTACATATGAATGAAATCATATGGTTCTTGATTTTCTCTGTCTGACTTATTTCGATTACATGATAATCTCAAAATCCATCCATGTTTTCACAAATGGCAGAATTTCATCTTTTCCTATGTCTGAGTAATATTCCATTGTGTATTATACCCCATCTTCTTTATCCAATCATCTATCAAAGGACACTCCCATTGTTTCAATGTATTGGCCACCGTGGATAAGGCTTCAATAAACACAGAGGAAAATATATTTTTATAGAATAATGTTTTCAGACTTTTTGTGCAGATACCCAGAAGAGGAATTGCTGGGTCATATGGTAATTCTATTTTTAATTTTTTTAGGAAACTCCACACTGTTTTCCATAGTGTTGTACCAATTTACATTCCCACCAGCAGTGTATGAGGCTTTTTTTCCAAAAGTCTGTCCAACAATTGTTATTATTTGTCTTGTTGATAACAGCCATACTAACAGGTACACTGTGGTTTTGATTTGCATTTCCCGAATAGTGAAGTTGACCATCTTTTCATATATCTGTTGGCCATTTGCATGTCTTCTGGGGAGAAATGTGTATTCAGGTCCTCTGCCCATGTTTTAATTGGATTTTTTTTTCAGTTGTACAAGTTTTTTTTGTATATTTTGGATATTAGCCCCTTATCAGAGGTGTTGTTCACAAATAGCTTCTCCCATTCAGTTGCCTCTTTGTTTTGTTTATGGTTTCTTTTGCTGTGCATAAGCTATTTGGTTTGATATAGTCCCATTTGTTTATTTTGCTTTTACTTCCCTTGCCTTTGAGACCAAATTCATAAAATCCTCTGTAAGACCAAGGTCCATAAGTTTAGTATCTATGTTTTTTTAGTATCTATGTTTCTCTTCTATGTCTGTTTTGTTTCAGGTCTTATGTTTACGTCTTTGATTGATTTTTGAGTTAATTTTGGTGTAGGATGATAAATATCAGTCTAGTTTCATTCTTTTGCATGTGGCTTTCCAATTTTCCCAACACCATTTATTGAAGACACTTTCTTATTTCCACTGTATGTTTTTGGTTTCTTTATCAAAAACTATCTGCCCACATATATGTGGATTTATTTCTGTATTTTCAATTTTCTTCCATTGGTTTGAGTGTCTGTTTTTATGCCATTACCATTTTGTTTTGATTACTGTCTCTCTGTAGTGTAAATTGTAGTCTGAAAATGTGATACCTCCAGGCTTCCCCCACCTCCCTTGGGATTGCACTGCTATCCAGGGTCTTATGTGACTCCATACAAATCTGATGATTTTTAATTGTATCTCTTTCAAAATGCCATTGGGATTTTGATGAGGATTGCATGAAATCTGTATATTGGTTTGGGTATTATGAATATTTTAACTATGCTGAGTCTTCCAATCCATGAACACAAAATATCTTTCCTTTTTTTGGAGTCTTCTTCCATTTCTTTTAATAATATCTTTTGGGTTTTGTTGTATAGGTCCTTCAAATCCTTTGTTAAGTTTATTCCTAGGTATTGTATTCTTTTTGTTGCAATTGCAAAGAGAATTGTTTTTGCATTTCCTTTTCTGAAATTTCATTGTTAATATATGCGAACAAAATAGATTTTTATACATCGATTTTGTATCTGCAACTTTACTATATTTGTTTATTATTTCTAATAGTTTTTGATGATGTCTTTAGGGTTTTCTATTTAAATAACCATGTCATTTGCAAAAACTGACAATTTGACTACATCATTCCCAATTTGGATGCCTTTTATTTCTTTCTCTTGCCTGATTGCTCTGGCTAGGACTTTTATGTTGAAAGCAGTGGTGAGAGTGGGTATCGTCGGCTTGTTACTGATCTTAAAGGAAATTTTTTCAGTTTTTCACCACTGAGTATGATGTTAGCTGAGGGTTTATTCTATATGGCCTTTATTATGTTGAGGTACTTTTTTTTCTATACTGTTTTATTAAGTGTTGTAGTCATAAATGGATGTTGTATCTTGTCAAATGCTTTGTATGCATTTTTTATAAATTAAAATTTATTGGGGTGACAATGGTTAATAAAATCACATAGGCTTGAAGTGTACAATTCTGTAATATACATCATCTGTATATCACATTGTGTGTTTACCACCCTGAGTCAGTTCTCCTTCCATCACCATATATTTGATTCTGTTTACCCTCATCTACCACTCTTCTCCCCCTTTACCCTCTAAAGGGGGAGATAGTTTAGTAACCACTAAACTATTGTCTGTTTCTATGCATTTTGTTTCTTTATTTGTTTTTCTTGTTTCTTTGTTGCTTTCAGTTTTACATCCACATGTCAGTGAAATCATATGGTTCTCAACTTTTGTGTGTGACTTATTTTGCTTAGCATAATAATCTCAAGATCCATCAATTTTGTCTCAAATGGCATTATTTCATCTTTTCTTATGGCAGAGTAGTATTCCATTGTGTATATACACCACATCTTCTTTATCCAATCTAATACAGGTGTAAAAATCCTAAACAAAATTCTAGCAAATTTAATGCAACAATACATTAAATACATCACGATCAAGTGGGGCTAATCCAGGGGCATAAGGGTGGTTCAATATACACAAATCTATCAACGTGATACACCACATAAACAAAATAAAACATAAAAATCATATGATTATATCAATAGATGCAAGAAAAACATTTGACAAAATATAACATTGATTTGTGACTAAAACACTTAATAAAATGGGTATAGAAGGAAAATACCTTAACATAATAAAGGTCATGGACGACAAACCCTCAGCTAATATCATAATAAATGGTGAAAACCGGAAAGCTTTTGCTCTACATACTGTCCCTTCTCCAACTTTTGGAAGAATTTGAGAATGACATGTATTAATTCATCTTTGAATGTTTGGTAGAATTCACTAGTGAAGTCATCTGGTGTGGACTTTTGCTTTTGGGGAGGTTTTTATGATTGTTTCAATTTCCTTATTTTTCATCAGTCGATTTAGATTTTCCAGTTCTTCATGATTCAGTCTAGGAAGGTTATATATGTCTAAGAATGTTTTCTAAGTTACTGAATAGGGTGGCATATGATATTTTATAGTATTCTTGTATGATTTCGTCTTTTAGTAGCATGTTGTTTAATCTCCATACATATGTCATTTTTCCTACTTACCTTTTGCAGCGGATTTTAAATTTGAAAGCATTTTGATGAGAGAATATGCTTGATTTGATTTCAACCTTCTTAAATTTGTTGAGGCTAATTTTGCTTCTCAACATATGGACTATTCTTGAGAACGCTTTATGTGCACTAGAAAAGAATATATAATCTCGTGTTCTGGGATGAAAGGCTCTGTAAATGTCAGTTTTGTCCCTCTGGACTAATGTATCATTTAAGGCTGATATTTCCTTATTGATTTTTCTGTTTGGATGATCTATTCAGAGCTGTCAATGGCATATTAGGTTCCCTAAAATGACTGTGTTTTTGTTAGTTTCTCCCTTTAGTTCTGTTAGTAGTTGCTTTGAATATTTTTGGTGTTCCCTTATGGGGGGGCATATATATTGATAAGTGTTATGTCTTTATGATGTATTGTCCCCTTTATCATTATGAAATGTCCATCTTTGTCTCTTGCCACCTTTTTTATCTTGAAGACTATTTTGGCAGCTATAATTATGGCTACTGACATTTCTCTGGATGTCATTTGTTTGGAGTATTGTTTTCCACCCTTTCCCTTTGGGTCTGTATTTGTCTTTGCAGATGTGACACATCTCTTGAAGGCAACATATGATTGGGTTTTGTCTTTTAATCCAATCTGCTATTCTGTGTCTTTTTTATTGGTGCAGACTGTTAACATTATTAAGGGTGATTATTGATATATGAGGATTTCCAATAGCCATTTTATCTTTTGTTTTTGGTAGCTTTATGTCTCCATTATTTCTTTGCTCTTTTTTTTCTGTCTGTTATTTTTGTTTGGTGGTAGTCTATATTTTTCCCTCTGCTTCCTCTTTTGTTATGTTGTGTGTTGCAATAGTGAATTTTTGTGTATGGTTACCATTAAGTTTATGTAAAAGAAACTTTCATGTATACAGAGTAGTTTTTTTGTTGTTCTTTTTTTCTCCTGCATACATCTTATTTCCATTCCCCTTTACAATTTCAGAACTTTCCCTTCTCCTTTTATGTTTTTGTTGTCACAAATTATCTCTGTTTATGTTGTTAGTTCATTTTCAAGTTGCAGTGGGTATTGTCTTCTTCTCTTCTTATGTTTTTACCTCCTTTAATCTTTATGTCATATTTCAGTGTATAGTGCCCTATTCTGAATCAGTGTTGCAATTTCCTCCGTCTGTTAATCATCTTACTCATAGTTCTATATTTTTCTGTGTTTTTGTTTCTGGTGAATAACCCCCTTTAGTATTTCCTGCAATGTAGGACTTATGGTAGACAATTCCTTCAGCTTCTTTTTGTCTGTAAAGGTCTGTATTCATCCTTCATATCTAAAGAATAACTTTGCTGGATACATTATTCTTGGCTGGTAATTTCTTTCTTTTAATAGTTTGAATATTTATTTTACTCTTTCCTGTCTGGTGGAGATTCTCCTGAAAAATATGATAATAACTTAATAGGCTTTCCTTTGTAGGTTACTGTCTTCTTTCCCCTGGCTGCCTTGAAAATTCCTTCTTTGTCATTAATATTTGACAGTTTTAATATAATGTGTCTTGGAGAAGGCCTTTTAGGATTGAGATAATTAGGTTTTCTGTTTGCTTCTTGGATTCAAGGACCCAGTTCTTTTGATGGGTTTTCGATGTTTTCATTAACTATTTGATTGAATAGGTTCTCTGTCCCTTATCTCTCTCTACTACTTCTGATATACCCATTATTCTTATATTGCTCTTTTTGATTGAGTCAAATAGTTCTTGTAGAGTTCTTTCATTTCTTTTCTTAACTCTCAAGTCTCTCTCATCTTCATCTGCATTTTTTCCAGATTTCTATATTCAATAGCACTAATTCTTTCTTCCATCTTGTCAGCTCTATTTCCTAAGCTTGCTATTTCATTTGTCATTTCCTTTATTGATTTATTCAGCTCCAGGACTTCTATTTTATTTTTTATTTTTATTTTTTATTTCAGTCTCTTTGGTGAAGTATTTATTTTTTCCATTGATTTTATTTCTGAGTTTATTAAACTGCTTACCTGAGTTTTCTTGCACCTCTTTGAGGTTTTTTCAGAACTGCAATCTTGGATTCTCTGTCATTTATGTCACATATTTCTATGTATTTTCTGGAGATATTTTATTTTCTTTTTAAGTTGCCTTGTTAACTTGGTATTTCATAGTAATTGATGAATTATTTATCCTATTAAGCATCTATGTGAATAAATTCTGTAGCAGGTTGACAAGAAGAGGCTTTCTTTTGTTTTCCACTAGGTAGAACTGGAGTATTTCATTTTATTTTCTACTGCTCTTGCTGACCTTTCGGATCTCCGCTAGGCAATGGGAGATGACTTGTATTTCTTGGGGACGTGGGTGTTTTCACCTCAGTCTCAGGGCACCACTTCCATAGGAGAATTTGGTGGGTGAAGCAGTTCTGAGTCCCTGACATCCCAGTGCTGCCCTTGCAGCCAGATGCAGTGCTAAGCTACCTGAGCTGCTTCAGGTGCCCCTGCTGGGATCATTCAAAAGGGTGCAGTCAGAGCTGGCTGGCAGTGGCTGCTGGTATTTCGGTGGCTTTGTTCTCCACCCAGTAATGGTGACTGCCAGAACTCAGGTGCTTCACCTTCATTCCTCCACACTTGCCAATGGAATTGGGCACAGTTTCCCTCTGCTGCTCAGGAATTATCTCACCACTTCTCAGGGGTATAGATATTCTACTTTCTAACCTGACCCTCACTGCTACAGTTTCTTCTGGGGCCCACTGCTAGCTCTGGGTTAGTGAGGTGAGGCAAGCTCTGAGCAGGTATGGGGAGGCTTCCAGGCTCTGTGGCTTTGTATTCTGCCTGGCAGTGGTGGCTGCTAAAGGACACCTGTCGCATTTCTGTATTTGGTCTCTACCCCATGGTCTGGGTCTCAAACACTGAGTTCAACTATATTATATGCTGATCACTCAGGCAGGAGTGCTAGGGGTCACAGATAGTGCACCTGCCGCCTGAATCCTCCCCTCTCCCGGGAGCTGCAGTCTCCTGTGTGCTGTGTTCATGGCACCGTCTTTGCTCTTCTGCCTTCTTTCCTCCTTTGTTTACTCTGATTTGCCCACCTTCAGATATTTCATTACACAGATCTCTCAGACATGCTTGTGTTTTGCTCAAGGAATCCTATGTTGAATTATAGCTGTTTAACTTGTTGTAACAAGAGGAGAGATCAAGAGACCCCTCACACAAAGTCAGTAAATGCTTCTGACTTTACTATAATGTACCTTTAAACTTTTAAATTCAGTTTAGATCCTCCCACTTACAATCTGATGAAAAAAATATTTATGTGTTTAAACTGTTAATAATCATAATAATCATAAAAATAGAATAATATGACTAAAACCCAGGTCACAATCTACATGTACTTGGTACATCACATATCTATATGTCATATTAAAGAATATATAGACAATTGTATTAGGAGATACAAAGCTAAACAATGGCTTTCTTCTAAATTTTGGTTTGTCAAAAACCTTTAAAAATAGATTATTAGAGAGTAACCAATTTCTCAAGTTATTAAGAGTACCTCACATTTAATTATTGTTGAATAGTTTACCTTGAATTATTTTGTAAACAAAACTTGTATGCCTTTTCATAAAATGTAAAAATTTTCATAAGTGTAAAGATTATTATATATTTTAACTAATGAACTTTTACTATTGTATTTAAAGCTAAATGAATTGATTCAAACAAAAGTTTCATGTTATTATTTCCAATATTATCTGAAGACTCTTAATTTTTATGCATCAGTGAAAAAAGAGAGAAAGAAGATAATTCATTACACTTGAGGCATAACTTAATGCTACCTATGATGCAGTTTTACATTATTCTTAAGGGTCCCTGGAGTCAGATTATTGAGTTAAGCTTTAGCTCTGTATTCACTATTATCTGATCTTAGATTAATTATACAACCTATCTGTCCTAGTTTCCTTAAAAAATAAAGTACCATAAATCAGGTGACTTAGAAAAACAAAAATTTATTTTATCACATTTCTGGAGTCCAGAAATCTGAAATCAAGGTGTTGTCAGCAGGGTCATGTTCCCTCTGAAGATATGAGAGAAGGATCTGTCCCAGGCCTCTCTGGTAGCTTCTTGCAGTTCCTTGTCTTGTGGCAGATAACTCCAATCTTCACATGGCATTCTCCCTATGTGTATGTCTCTTCACATCACTTTTCTTTTTCTATTTCTTCCTTCCTTTCTTTTCTTTTCTTTCTTTTTTTTTTTTTCATAAGAACACCACTCATTGAAATAGGAACCCAGCCAACTCCAGAATGACCTCATCAAAACTTGACTAATTACATCAACAACCTGTTTCCAAATAGGTCATATTCTGAAATACTGAGGGTTATAACTTCAATCTATAAACTTAGAGGAGATTCAGCCCACAACAAATACTACTCAGCCCACAACAAATGCATGGAGATGTTGTAATCATAAAGTAGTAATATATAAATATATGTACAGCGGGTGCTAAAAAACTGTATACACATTTTAAGAAAGGAAAAAAAAAAAACCTGTTAAAATTGTAATACTCAATATATACTGATAATAAAAGATGAATACAAGTAACGTTTAACCTCTGCAATTACAAAAGGTGCTCAAAGTGGCCACCATCAGTGTCCAGACACTTCTGATTACGGTGAACTACTGCTTGAGCAACGTTGGCCAAAGTGTCCACTTGTATATATATTTTTAGCACCCCCGGTATTTATATAGGAAACATTGGCTAGTGAAAAGTTCCCAATCATGAAAATACCAACAGGTCTAACTTTCCATGGAGAATCACAAATCAAATTTTATGGAATCCAAGCAATGAAAATAAGAGAAAAACATCTGTTTTCTTAATATCTATGAAAATCATCCTAAACTATGTCACTGTTATTTTTTTCCCCTACACTATTCCTCTCCCTGTCTCCCTAGTTTTACTCTTATCTACATAGAGTTTCTTACACAAAAAGCGATGAGAGTAATTTAAAAAAACTATCAAATCATGATCACTCCACTACTTAAATTCATGCAGTTTTTTGCCACACTAAGAAAAACAATCAGGTTGCCTACCATGTTCTACAGGCCTTTCATGCACGATTCTAACATTACATCTCCAACTTTAACTCAGGTTTATACTAAAATCATAGTGAATTCATCTTTGTGAGTCTAAAATGTTCTTGTTAACTCAAGGATTCCTCAGTGGCAACTTTGCTCAGAACATTTTAACTCAAACCTTGCATGGCTAACTTTTCAACTAAGATTTCAGCTGAAATGTGCAATCTAATAAGCAATACCCTTTTTCTTAATTAAAGTTTATTGGGGTGACAATTGTTAGTAAAGTTACATAGATTTCAGGTGTACAATTCTGTATTACATCATCTATAAATCCCATTGGGTGTTCACCACCCAGAGTCAGTTCTCCTTCCATCACCATATATTTGATCCCCTTTACCCTCATCTACCACTCCCCAGCCCCTTACGCTCTGGTAACCACTGAAATATTGTATGTGTCTATGAGTTTTTGTTTCTCATTTGTTTGTCTTGTTCTTTTGTTGTTTTTGGTTTATATACCACATATCAATGAAATCATATGGTTCTATGCTTTTTCTGTCTGACTTATTTCATTTAGCATTATAATCTCAAGATCCATCCATGTTGTCAGAAATGGTCCTATTTCATCTTTTCTTACTGCTGAATAGTATTCCATTGGGTATATATACCACAACTTCTTTATCCATTCATCTATCGAAGGACATTTTGGTTGTTTCCATGTCTTGGCCAAAGGCAAGGGAAGTAAAAGCTAAAATAAATGAATACGACTATATCAAACTTAAAAGCTTCTGCACAGCAAAAGAAACCATCGACAAAATAAAGAGGCAACCAACTGAATGGGAGAAGATTTTTGCAAACAGTGCCTCTGATAAGGGGCTAATATCCAAAATATACAAGGAACTCATGCAACTCAACAACAAAAAAACAAATAACCCAATTGAAAAATGGGCAGAGGACCTGAAGAGACATTTTTCCAAAGAAGACATACAAATGGCAAATAGACATATGAAAAAATGCTCAACATCACTAATCATCAGAGAAATGCAAATAAAAACCACAATGACATACCACCTCACCCCAGTTAGAATGGCTATCATCACCAAGACAAATAGTAACAAGTGTGGGAGAGGCTGTGGAGAAAAAGGAACCCTCATACACTGTTGGTGGGAATGCAGACTGGTGCAGTCGCTATGGAAGGCAGTGTGGAGGTTCCTCAAAAAAATTACAAATAGAATTACCATATGACCCAGCAATCCCTCTCCTGGGTATCTACCCCAAAAAATCTGAAAACATTTATACATAAAGACATGTGTTCTCCAATGTTCACTGCAGCTTTATTTACGATGGCCGAGACAGGGAAACAAGCAATATTCTTAAAGTCATAGTATTAGCAATAGATGACATTTTTTGACGGCTTATTGTTACTCTAGTAACTACACGCTCTGTTTTGATTAAATCTCAGTACAACACTATAGGTTAGATTCCTTATTGCCACCAGTTTCCTGATGATGAAACTGAGGTTTCATTAGATTATTAACCAAGTTCCATGATATATATGTTGTACTCAAACCCAGATTTTATCTGAAGCAAAGCTTGTGTTGTGTTAATAACTGCTGGTTACTAACTCCTGGTTATATGAAGGAAGTTATTTTGTCATTTATTCATTGAAGAAGAAGCCAGAAATTCTGAAAAATGAGTATGGTATTTGTGAATCATAGATGTTTAGTGCCTGTAAGTGTAGGAGTAGATAATTCCATATACCTCAGTAATTTTAAGATATTTTAGTTAAAAGAATACAGTAACATTCATTAATTTAACCTTCAGCATCAAGAGAAAGTATTCATTAGGAAATTCTTTCTAGGAAAGCATAAAAAAGTACAATCAATATTAGAAAAAATATCTATGTTAAAATAAATGCTAAATTTAGTGCTTACAGGAAAATGCCTTAGATCCTTGATACTCCATTTCCTGATTTTGCCAGTTCACCATCAAACTTGCTTTATTAAATGTGTTTTCCTCTAAAATAAGCCATTCATGAGATGTGTCTTAGATGATAACACCTTGTGAGAATACAAACATCAGGAAAAGAAAAATTCAGATCCAGATTCAACATTCATCACTGAAAGTAAAGCATGTGTTTTTTTCAAAGCCATAAAAATGTAATTAACATTTGATTCAATTTATTGTTTAGAAAATACGCATCAAGATAGCAATTTGTCCTGCAATATAAAGCTATATAGCTAATTATGGTTAATATACACATAGGATTTTAAAGTACTAATTAACACCAGTATGTAGGAAACACAGTGAAGGACATACTCATATTCTGTCTCAATGAGGAAAGAACTTATCTCAGGATTTTACTTTCACAACACTTACTGTTGAGTTCCTAAAGTCAGAACTTATCCGACAGTATGTAATTTTAACCGCACTGAGGATCTTTCAAATTTATAGCCAGAATCACGTTTATAATACTGGTTAAACTTCTATAAACCTAGCTTCAAAATTTAATAAAAATCTAAGATAAACAAGGAGGGGTACATAAACGTTTGTTTTCCTTCTAGTAAAATTATGTTAGTTTTATATAAGAATTTATTTTCTTATTTTTGAAAATATTCATTATTAAAGCATACTTTATTTTGCAACATTGTAAAGCAATGTCAAAACGTTGTTCTTTCTAAGGAAAATGATCTTTAGATGGGATGCTCGGTCCTATTGAAATTTCTGGTAACTTTCTTACAAGACAGAACCGTAGCCTTGGTTATTAAGAAATGTATACTTATTTTATTGTTATTATTGCCATTTAGCAATTCTTGGAAAAGCTACTAAGCTCATGTCTTGCCAAATAGTTTCTGACAATGTAAAGACAGATCTAAGCCAATTCAGATTCCTACTGTTACTGGCACAGCTGAAATAGTAATATCCTGGGTTTTCAATTGAAGGAATGGGTTTTATGAATATATTTATGACCAGAAATTCTACTGCAAATTTTGTTTTCTCTTGGTCCTTGTCAGCAATCTTATTGTAATAGGATAGCAGTGACCTTTATTTAGATTAAACTTGTCAGGGCATTGAAGCTTGAGAGAATTTTACAATCCTTTAAAATAGGATTCCTTCCTTTTTATTGAAAAGCCCCCTGGGCAAATCATGGGAAACAAATGCAATTTTGAAAACTATTTCATTGATGGTTTTTTAATGACAATGTTTGATGTCTACTTGAAGGAAGTTAATTAGCATATTTGCTCAGTTTGTGAAAGTCAGAGGCAAAGGGCAGAACAAGAGGTAACCCCATGCAGATAGTTCAGCTTCCAGTCATTGAGAGGACCATAAGGGGCCAAAATGAATGAGGTTGTGAAAATGGTAATGTCAAAATAGAAAATAGTGTCTTTCCCTTAATGGCATACAACATCCTCCTTACTGAGTAGACCAGAGGTGGGTTATAAAGTAAACTGAATTCTGAGATGTCCTATACTCTCTATTTCTTCACCAGTGCAGCAAACCTTATAAGAACTAGTACAGAAGATTTTGTGGACAGTCATACCTACACTTGGCAAAATGAAATGTATGCATCTCTATTTCCTTGCCTGATGGGGACTAGGGCAGTGTAACAAAAAAACTAATGCATAGCATCAAGATTTTTATAGATAAATAACATAAGGAGTACTTTCTGAATTGGATGCTGCCAGTGGAAAAAAGGGAATATTCAGGGCCTATAATATTTCCTTAACTGAAACTTTTGCATAAAATAACCACGGATTAGACAGATTTAAATATCTGAGATAGGCAGCAGAACACTATTACTTCTCATAGACATTTTTTAAAAAATCATATAATAATCCACTTATTCAGAACTAGACTGCAGCTTCCTTTAACATCCATTCCTATCTACGCCTGGAATGTAAGGAGGGAAATTTAGGTTCATAATTATATTTACCATTTTCTATTATTAAAATTAATCAGTTCCTCTTCTAATAACAATTGATGACAGATGAGCTCAATTGGAAAACTGTGGTTTTTAGGAGACTACTTTGCTATGGATAATCCACAGTGTAGATATTATAGTGGCAGATACAAATTTCACTAAATACTGCTGTATGATGTTGGATATCTTAGGCAAAAGATCAACTTCAGGAAGTGAAAAATCATTCATAGTTTTCAGTCAATGTTTTTGTTATCAATGTTTGACTTAGAAGAAAAGCAAAGGTCTAGCATATTGTCAAGAGCTTATTTCATTTTCTGGGGCAATCACTTAACCTCTTTATACTCAAAAATTCTTAGTTATTAATTGCAAGGATTTTCTAATGGAACTCTTCAGCTGTGCAAGTTACTAAGGACTCAAAGATAAATAAATCATAGTTTGGACTTATGCTGTTCACAGACTGGGGAATGGCAGAGATGTAACTAACAATTGTAGACCGGTGTGTAGTCTAAGCCAAAAAGTATGAACAAAGAATTGTGAGAGCAAAGAGGAAGAGCATTTCTAACTTTGACAGTTTGTATAACAATATATAGAGTACAGCCCAAGTGCTTCCAAATTACAAAAATGATTGGTGATATTTTTTTGCCTCTAATGACAAATATGATTTCATATTGGTTACACATTTCAAAACCTATGCCATGAAAATTTGAAACAGCTCTTTTCAGCAATGGTCCTCTCAAATATATACACTAATAGTCTAGATATGATCATCATGCCCTATCTTTATAAACATATATATGTTAGTATTACCTATTGAAGAATTGCTTATTCTTGTCTTAGTAGATGTTTAACAACTATGTTAGGAGAGTTAAACCATTATACAACTAGTTTATTAAAATGACTTCATTGTTGTGGTAAAGTATCAAGATTCTGGGTTTTGTCAAATATTTCCACTTTTAAAAATATAGAAAATGTGCTTATACTTTACAGTAAAAACAAAAACAAAAGTATCAAAAAAAATGACAGTTAAATCAGTTCTTGAATGGTGGACATGATTTTAACTTGTAGAAAGAAAGTAAAATGTGATCCAAAAGGGTGTTATGAGGTATAGTTGGCAATAGTATGGGTGAATATAGAAAAGCATTGATTTTGTACTGGGCCTGTAGCTGTCAAGGAATTATATAAGTGAATTTTGAAACCTAGACAGGATGTCTCCATGGAAATAATTTACTAAATTATAATTAAATCAGATTATGTACTGTATCTGCAATTTAAATTTATAACCCAAAACAAAAACACACAAACATATATCAGACTCAGTAGCTTATAATAAGTGTTTTCTTCCCAGCGTCACCAGCTCCAATAACAAATTTCAATGTAAATAGTTAACATTTTAGTAGGTTTTAGTTTGATATGGTGAAGATGGTAGAACATATAAACATTGGTGTTATTGCAGCAGAAATGATTAAAAAATCATTTTAATTTTCACCTGTTTGGAAATACTGACATAACATTATCCCAGCTACTAAAGTGGTACTCTGGTATACAGTCTAAGAGGCACCTATTTTTTTCTCTAGAGGGAAAAATGTTGAGAATTAGACCTGAAGAACTAAGGATGCTCATCAGAATTACATTCTCAAGACTAGGAAGGCAAGCATTCTGATTCTAATTAATTATTCCACCTGTTCATCTTCATTTAGTGCCTCTCATGTCAAGTGTATGTTTGAAATAATCTTGGATAAAAGAATGAAAAGATTTCTATGAGGATAATCCCTGAGGGATTCAGCCTTGAAGTAAGGCCACCTGCTTTTACCTATTCAAACTGAGCACCTACTGCTCTGTGACTCAGTGCAGAAGGGTGATATATATTTGGCAAAAGAAGCCTCATCAGACCGTAAGAATCTTAACTCAGGCCCAAAGATAGGAAGTTTATTGTAGCTGGTAGGGAGAGATAAAACACCAGAAAGGACAGGTGTTTTAGAAAATAGTCTTCAAGGTGGCAGTTAAGCCAGAATATGATAACCTCCTTGCTAGAGACCATAAAAGTCAACAAAACACCCTCTAGTCTCAACCCAGGCAAGGGCACATGCCAACAACTGCAGAATAGGAAAATTGACAAGTGTGTTTGGTGCTCTGCACATATTTATTCAGCAGAATTTAGAAAATAAAAATGGTGAATAGAAAAGAGAAAGAGAGAGAGAGAATTGTAAAATGTGCTTATGCCAGAATTTTAGGTCTGGTCATTGGAAGTTAGAGATTGAGGGACAAAATGCTTGTTGGTACATGTTACCAAGTGATTAATTCAGTTGGGAACCTGGAAGTAAATGTTTCATATAAAAAGAGTAATTAAAAATTAAGACAATTAAAAATTGAGTCAGTACAAAGAAACAACTCTCCACTTTAACCTCTACTTTAGGCCAGGCATTCTAGTTATCTGTCTCTATCTTTATATTCATGTACGAGTATTTATTACACATGTGTGACTGTGTGTATGCGTATACACACACAAATACAAATATAGTAGACAACTGACAAGTGAAGAATCTTGTGAACTATACACACACACAACCCATGTGTGTTTGTACTGTGTGTGTGTGTGTGTATTCATGGTAACCATATTCTCATTTTAAGTTATGAGACACTAAAATACATATGAAAGTGAAACTAACTTTTTTCTGAGATTCTCACAACCAAGAAAATATTGATTTTCTTACATCTCCCATCCCGGCTTCATTATTTTCATTTAGCAAATTTGTTTATTATTGTGATTTACAATTGTCTATATGATTTTTCTATATTTCTTAAAAAACTGTGAGTTCCTCAGGTATCACTTAATCTTAATCACCTCTGCATCCCATGCACCTTGCTGACTTCTCTGGGAGGAGTGAGCTCATAATACCAAAAGGACTTCCTGTAGTATTAGTTTCCTAGGGCTGACTGTAACAAAGTACCACAAACTAACTGAATTAAAAAACAGAATTCTATTCTGTCTGGAGTCTAGAAGTCTGAAATCAATGTGTCAGTGGGGCCATGAGCCCTCTGAAGGCCCTAGGGAAGATTCCTTCCTTGTCTCTCCAGTTCCTGGTTGTCCCAGGCATTCCTTGGTTTGTGGTAGAATAACTCAAATCTCTGCCTCCATCTTCACTTAGACTTTTTGTGCGTGTCTGTGTCCTTTTGTCTTCTTATAAGGATGCTAGTCATTGAATTTAAAGTCTCTCTAAATCCAGGATGATTTAATCTTCAGATCTTTAACTGATTCTCTCTCTAAAGTCTGTATTTCCAAGTAAGGTCACATTCTGAGGTTCCTGGTGAACATGAATTTTAGGAGGGCACTATTCAAACCACTATACTAGTAAATCAGATATTCTTATAAGACAATCAATAAGTGCATAATTTCTTCATCCAACAAATATTTAGTTGACCTTACTATGAATCTAGTAAAGGAAAATACCAGTGAACCAAAGAGACAAATCCTCTTCTCTGAAGGTGCTGTTCACTTTTTATTGGGGTGTGAGGAAAAACTGCAAATATAGATACATGATAGATACATGATAGATAGATAGATAGATAGATAGATAGATAGATAGATAGATAGATGATAGATAGGAGATAGAGGAATGGCTACATAAATATGGAGGTATGAAAACAGAAATAGAGATAGAAGTGGAGCTAGAGACAGGGAGGTTAGGAGTGTAATAAAGGAAAATGTGCAAGAGAAGGAGAGTGAAAGTTATATCATTAAGTTTCTCCTTTTCTGATTTATATTAGCAATGTATATATAAGCCATTAAGTCATATTTTGAGTACACATCTATTAAACTAGCAGTACTATAAATGGCTCCTCAAAATGAATCCTTCTAATTCACAGGACTTTTTTGAGCAAAGAATTATGGTAGATAATTTGTAGAGTTATAACTTTTAATATTTGTTTTTGAAAAAAAGAAATAATTCAGCATGCTATCTTTAACAGTCCTGTATGAAAACAAACAGATATAAAATTTTTAAAGAAATGTAACTAAAAAAAAGGAGTCACTGGCTAAGCATAGTAGAGAAAAATCAATTTGCCTTTTAATAACTGTGTGATGTTGAGATTGTTTCCTCAATTAAAAATGGGGACAGAATTCATTCTTCAATAGATGTGACAATTAAATGAGATATTGCTAGTGCCGGTGGCAACCTAGCACATTCTCTAAAACATGCTAGATTTGAAACAAATATTAACTGACTCTAAACGCCTCTTTAATTACTCTTGTTCCTCTTATTCATCATAAAAATGTAACGTAATCTTTGCTATCATCATATAACTGTTGACTATTTTATTGTAATTGAATTGAATTAATGGCTTCACCTCAGTCCATAATAAAAGTTTTTGTTAGGAAAAGCAGAAGGAAGCCAGAAAAATGCCATTTGTCGTTAAAGGACACTTTTTCACCCCTCTTTTTAATGATTTTAACCTACTGAATTCAAATCTTCCTTTTAACTATCTAATGGGATTCCTCTTTAAGTTAAACATATTACAAGGTAAATTATTTTAAGGCAGTAGACAGTTTTATTATACTTCCAGGAATTAATTCACCATACAAATGTCATGCATTCCTTCTCCTGAGACCTGAAAGTAAATGGATACTAAATAGCATCCTCAGTAGTGCCCCCATGCTATGGTAAGTTCTTGTGTTTATGAATAATACGGGTAATCAGAAAAGGCGATAGCATTGATTTGAAGGTGGGGACGATGTCATTCTATCTTTAGAATTGTGTCAGTCTTTTGGATTGAAAAACTGCTTTTGATTAACAGTGCATATTTCTCTTCCATTTCATCAGCTTTTGTTCTAATCAGTTTATTCTAAAAGGATGCCAACCCTTTTATTTTTAATTCAAGTCTAGGCATTTCTCTACTTACTGTCAAGAGATAAGATGAAGTATCTGTTCCTTTTGACAGAACAAACCTCCAAGAGTATTTTCCTTAGTTTGTCATCCAGTACTTAATAATTCTCTTCTTAAATTTAGAATTTCTTGAAATGGGCTGAAATCTAAAAATATTTCTGGCAGAAGCAGTTATAACAGACATCTTAATTATTATGGTTCCAAGGAAATGACAGCCTGTGTAAAGGAAGCTGACATGTCTCCCTGTAGCTATGTGCTTTTAATATTGGAACTTTAGGCTATTATAAATTATCTAGGCCTGAGAATGGCGTGAGCACAAAGCCTCAGATATAAACGAGCTGCCACATAATAAAGCAGGTGTTAACTCCTTCAAATTTCCCTCTTTTGCCTTTTAATACACTGCAAAAATATAATACTTTCAGGATCATACACATTTCTAAATGGGCAGTAAAAAAATCTTACTCTCTCATTCTCTTTATTTTCCCAAACTCTTGTTGTTTATTTTTGACTGTGAGAATCATTCCTAAAGATAAAATTGAACAGGAAGATGGAGTAAGCTGGAGGTAAAGAGGTTGAATCTGAGAAGTGGGAGGTTGGTAGTTATTCTGTAGGGTTGATGCTCTTGACAACTATTGCTTGATGAGTCCCTGGCTACTCTGCTGAATGTAGTTTCCACATCAGGAAAGGAACTTGATCTTAACACCTGTTGCTTCTTCCTTAAAGGGAAGGGGAGAAGCACTTGGACAATCTTTAAGTTAAGCAGCTGACATATCAGTGCTGCTCAGTAAATTGAACAGAGCAACCATGTTAAACTGTTTCCTGTTGGGAAGGTACTTTGAATTGTATTTCCACACCGTTTTAGTTTGCTTCCTTCACTTTACTAGGTATTATTTCATTGCTAAAATCCTCTGCCAAGTCTAACTCCTGCTGCTAACACTTGAAAAGGCAGTAATTAGTAAAATTGTCATGCTCCAAATACAAGAAATTATCAAATCCAGACTAGTTAACTTTGTGTTATTAAATCTTTAGAACTATGTGACTGATACATTTCATTTATAATATAAAATTAATGGAATGAATTTTTCACAAATGTGTATTTATAAAATGCTTTGTTATTTATTGAGAGAAAACACTATAACATTGCAAATGTCAAAATGCTTTGGAGATAGCAGAAAAAGGTCTAGACTCTTGTTTTGGATCTAATACTTCCTTTCCATATTACCTTGGATAAGTTTAAATGTCTGTTTTTCATCAAAAACAATAAAAAACATAAAACAAACAACCCAAAATTCCAGACACAGTATGCCCTGCCAAGTTCATAGTGTAGTTGCAAAAATCAAATAAGAGTAAAAATGTGACAGTGGTTGAAAGACTGTACAGTAAAAATGTATATTTTTATCACCATTTCATGGGATTTTTGTTGTTGTTGTTGTTGTTAGAAATTAGTCATCCTCGTCTGGGAGCACAAATCAGCAAACAGTGTATGAATAAGAAATAATGAGTGCTATGATTTGTGAAATGAGTGACTACTTGATATAGTTAGTAAGAAAGAAAGACCTCCATTCACAATAGAGCACCTTGTCAGTCTCTCATTACAAACAAAGTCTGGTGAAATCCATGAGGATACTAATAGAAGCTGTTATTGGGAACTTCTGCCTATAGATACCTGATCCTGATTGGTGAGTTTATAAAAGTTCAGCCTCTATATTCCTTCTTTATTAGTTATTCCAGAAGATTTTCCAAAGAATTTATATTTAACCTCATTTATATATTATGTTTTATATGTGGTTTATCTTAGCGTAAACCTCACTCATAAGGGAATATCATTTTCAAATAAGATCATTAACAAAAATTACACAAATGTGACATTATAAGAATATTCTTCCCTGGCATCTACATTAATATTTTTTTCATCATTTAGCATATTTGGTTTTATATCCAAGACAGACAATATCAAGTGTTATCACTAATGATTTAGTCTCTTACTGGAATTAATTAAATATTATCTTACTGCTAATTATAATACAGGTAATAAATAACCTTGGATTATAAAAATAAGGAAAATTTATGTAACACCTTTATAAGTATCATTATTTCATTAGTCAGTTCTTAATTGAAAGATAATAAAATATATCCAATATAAATTTTTTACCCCTTTTTGATAAAATGAAATATTGAAATGTCCATTACCAGGTAGGTTGCAAGTTATGAAGTTATATATCAATTCCAAAATTTAACTGTTACCCTTTCCATAACTCACTGTAGCAGAGTTCCTAATCCCCTTTTCTGAGCCAGCGCACCCATTCCCCAGGTCTTGTGAATTTTGACTGCTAATAGCTCATAGATTTCCCCCATTTTGGAAAGTTGTCCTTGACAAAATAAAAGCTGCCTCACGTGAGAGGTTTTGTCCACTGAAGGCAAGCCCACAGCCCAGTACTGACTAAAAGGGGGCAGCAAAATCCTGGTCCACTTGCCTCAAGATGGAATTAACTTTGCGTTGCAATTCATGCAATTCATGCAATTCATGCAGACGGGACCACATTTTTTGTGCAATCTCCAAGGTCTGCACTGTGTCATCTTGTTTTCCTTATGCAAACCTTTTCCCCTAAGAACAAAACCTTGATAATTCTTGCTCCCAAATCCTTGTATCAGTCTCTGCTTCTAGGGAACCCAATATAAGACTGTTGGTGCTAGGAATAGCCATAAGCAACATTCTATGGCTTCTGGAGTTTGATCACTCACCAACTAGTGAACAATGAGAATGTCACTACTCTATAGTGGAATATTTATGTTTCTTAACATCCGGTAGAATGTAATTGTTAAAATTTTTCCCTGTGGTGAAATGTGGGAATGGAAGGAAATGAATTGTTTTATTTCTGACATTAGAGAGCTATAGGGAAAATAATAATTATAAGGACTGATTAACTGGGTGCCCATCATTAAGTATTATCGATGAAATCAAGAGAATAAATTGCCAGTTTATGCAATTAGATACAAAGAAAAGTGTGAGAGCCAGAAGGCCTTTGTGGAAACATTTAAAATAACCTTGATATAGGGTAGCCTGAAGTCAGCCAAAGCATGGACCGACATCAGGACCCAGTCCTAACAGTAACAGAAATTAAGAAAATGCTTAAATCAGCGTTTTGGCAAATGTCCAATATTAGGACCATGGAAGGAAGGAATGGGAATCTTGGGATTGGAATATCTAGATAGATGCGGTTGAGATTTTCCTGAGTCTTTTAGGGTCCAGAAATCACAAAACTCTTCTCATTGGGAAAAAAAGCAGTCTATCCTTCTTCTTTTTTTTTCCTTTCAATTAAAGTTTATTGGAGTGACAAGTGTAAGTAAAGTTACATAGGTTTCACGTGTACAATTCTGTAATACATCATCTATACATCTTTGTGTGTTCGCCACACAGAGTAAGTTCTCCTTCCATCACCATATATTTGATCCCTTTTATCCTCGTCTACCACCACCCCCTACCCTCTGGTAACTACTAAATTATCATCTGTGTCTACAGGTTTTTGTTTCTTCATTTTTTGTCTTATTCCTTTGTTGTTTTCAGTTTTATATACCACATATCAGTGAAATCATATGGTTCTTGACTTTTTCTGTCTGACTCGTTTCACTTAGATAATAATCTCAAGATCCATCCATGTTGCTGCACATGGCAGTATTTCATCTTTCCTTATGGCAGAATAGTATTCCGTTGTGTAAATATACCACAACTTATTTATCCTATCATCAAAGCATACTTTGGTGTTTCCATGTCTTGGTCACTGTAAATAAAGTTGCAATGAACATCGAAGCACATATATCTTTACGAACAAATGTTTCCAAATTTTTTTGGGTATATACCCAAGAGAGGGATTGCTGGGTCATATGGTAATTGTATTTTTAATTTTTTGAGGAATCTCCACACTGCCTTCGATAGCGGCTGCACCAATCTTCATTCCCACCAACATTGTATGAGGGTTCTTTTTCTCCTCACTTGTTATTATTTGTCTTTTTGATTATAGCCATTCTAACTGATGTGAGGTGATATATCACTGTGGTTTTTATTTGTATTTCTCTGATAATTAGTGATGTTGAGCATTTTTTCATATGTCTATTGGCCATTTGTGTGTCCTCTTTGGAGAAATGTCTATTCAGGTCCTCTGTCCATAAAGCCAAAAACAGACAATGGAGAAAAGATAGCCTCTTCAATAAACGGTGCTGGGAGAATTGGAAAGACATGCGCAAAAGAAACTAAACTGCTATCTGTGATCATGTATCAACATTAATTGAAAATGGATCAAAGACCTAAACATAACACCTGAAACAATAAACTGCATAGAAGAAAACATAGGTACTAAACTTATGGACTTTGGGTTCAAAGAGGATTTTATAAATTTAATTTCAAAGGCAAGGGAAATAAAAGCTAAAATAAATGAATGGGACTATATCAAACTAAAAAGCTTCTTCACAGCAAAAGAAACCATCAACAAAATAAAGAGTCAACCAACTGATTGGGAGAAGATTTTTTCAAACAATGCCTTCAGTAAGGGGCTACTATCCAAAAGATTTAAAGAACTCATACAACACAACAACAAAAAAACAAACAAACCCCTCTATTCTTCTTGAAATTGTAAAACTTCAGGTGGACAAGTGTCTTACACATGTGCCCACACATGATCTGCTCCTACCTGTCCTGCTGGCCACCAAACCAATCTCTCACACGGCCTGACCGGGGCAGAACTGATCCTGGTATGGAAGGAGAAATACTATAAACTCTACCAGCTGCAGGCTCTGACTAGTATGTACCAACAGGAACCAGGAGCATATGCTTATGAGTGGATTATTAGGCCTCATGAACAAGAGTGGCATAATAAAAAACTGGATGTGTAAGAATTTATCATATGGGGACCTTCTCCTGAGACAGGATTTTACAACCCGGCAAGTACCCCAAATTCAAATTATTGTAATGCCCATGTTTTGGTTTCTAAGAAAGTCACCCACACTTTATTATGCACAATTTGAATCCATGAAACCCTATAACACTTCAGAGTTAGATCTCTCCTTTGATCCTCCTCAAGTTTAATATGCCATCTCTGTGACCTGTTTTGCCTTATGTACAGCTGTCACATTTCTGGATCAGCAGTTTTCCAGTCTGTATACCTCTCTTCTATTAGCAAGAATGCTGGCTTTAATGTGGTAAAATGAATGCATTGTTTATACGTGTGCACCAGACATCCTAATATCACCCCATATTCATTGCCAATGGTCCAAATGTCCACAGTTCCTATAAGGTCTCCACATTTGCTTTGAAATTGCTTAACAGATGCCATCGATTCAGGGGCCACTGCTGACATTATCATTCTCAAGTGATCTTTGTATTACCCTCTAGTGGAGAATGGTCATCCCTCTACGTGCTACTGAGCCTGTGCTTTCTTTAAACCATCTGGATATTTATTATGAACAATATTGTTGAGAAGTTTCTTTCTTATTCAAGCAATGAAAATAGTTCTCTAAGCAAAGGCTCAGGTAATATCACAAGCTTGAAGAGCTATTCAAGGTTTTGTGTAGATATGTCATCAAAATGGCAGCGTGAGGTAAGCCTCTGGAAATCTCCCCTGGAATTTACAACAAATCGAAAAACTGTAACTCCACAAAGGACTCCCTGCACAGCAGATAGGCAAGATGAAGTCTCACTACTGAATTCACCTAAAGGTAGGAAAATTGCACAAGCAGGGAAGAGGGAAGGGAGAAGTGTGGAGACAGGGCGCGTGGGCACAGGGTGCAGACCAAGCTCAGTGCTCCAAACTCACTGCATCCCAGAACTACAGCAGCTGCGGGAGAAGGAAGAACTCGGACTGCTAGGGCTCTGCTTATGGCCCACAGGGCTGAGGGGACAGCATATAACACCGCTGAACCCAATGCTCATAGCAGAGACCTCAGAGCAAAGACTGAGGGAAGAAGTCTGAAAACAGTGGTTTAAGCCCTCACTGCCACAGAGAATGGAAGCCTTAGGCACTGAGCCTAGCCGCCCCCTCCCTACTCTCCCAGAGCTTGCCCCACCCACACCTACCCAGTGCTAGAAGCAGAACAGTAGCAGTGTTAGATCAAAAGAACAGAATATTTGCAGTTCTGAGAACTGTGGTCCACAGATATATTCACAGCCCAACTAGTTCTGGCAAAGTGGAGGGAGCTGTGGAAGCAGGATCGGCTGTGGTAGTGGTCACCTCCAATTGCTCTGGGCCACCTCTCACAACTCACCCCACCCCTGTCCCTACCTATCTGGGTGGATCCCTGCAGGAGTAAACAGAACTGCTGAATCACACAGGCTCTGAATCTGGCACAGGAAGAGCTTTGGAACTTCAAAAGCTCTCTGCATACCCACAGGAATGTGATGCCCTATGACCCAGGTGAACTGTTAACAGAGAAGAAGCCCACTTTCCAGAGAAGCCCCCCCCCCATTGTATGAGAAGCTGGAATGTTGCAGAGGAAATATAACACTACAGTGTGAGAGAGAAAAAAAAGGTTGCAGTCGGAGAGAAAATGAAACATTCTACCAACACATACTGGAAAACAAAAGAAAGACCTCTTCCTATCAACCTGTTGCAGAACCCACTCCTGTAGATATCTATGAAAAGAAATAAAAATCATTAATTGCCATGAATAACCAAGGGAACAAGACAGCTCAGAAAGAAAGTGAAAAGTCTCCAGAAAAGGACCTTAAAGATATGGAAATATGTGACTTAAATGACAGAGAATTCAAGATTGCAGTTCTGAAAAAACTCAACAAGATGCAAGAAAACACTGAAAGGTAATTTAATGAACTGAGAAACACAATCAAAGAACATGAACATTTTATGAAAGAGATTGAAATTTTAAAGAAGAAACAAATAGAATTTCTGGAGATTAAGAACTCAATAGAAGAAATTAAGAATGAAATAGAAATAGCCAGTTTAGGTAGTAGAGTTGACCAGATGGAGGAAAGAATCAGTGACATCTAAGATAGAAACCTGGAAATGACATGGATGGAAGAAGAAAAGACTTGAGACTTAAAAGAAATGAAAGAACTCTACAAGAATTTTCTGACTCCATCAGAAAGAGCAATATAAGAATAATGGGCATACCAGAAGGGGAAGAAAGAAAGAAGAGAACAGAGTATATTCAAACAAATAGTAGATGAGAACTTCTCAAACTTGTGAAAAGAACTGGATCCTCAAATCCAAGAAGCAAATAGAACACTTAATTACCTCAACCCCAACAGGCCTTCTCCAAGGCACATTGTATTGAAGTTGTATAAAATCAATGACAAAGCAAGAATCCTCAAGGCAGCCAGGGAAAAGTAGACGGTAAACTGCAAAGGAAAGCCCATTAGATTACCATCATATTTCTCAGCAGAAACTCTTCAATCCAGGACGGAGTGGAACCCAATATTCAAACTATTGAAACAGAGAAATTACAAGCCAATAATAATATACCCAGCAAAGATATCTTTCAGATATGAAAAAGGAATAAGACCTTTCCAGATATACAAAAGCTGAGGGAATTTTTTAATACACGACCTGCACGACAATGAATGCTAAAGGAGGCCATTTGACCACCATCAACAGGGACAATTTGTGGCAACCAAAACATAAAAAGGGGGAGAGTAAAGGCCTGAACCGGAATATGGGAATGGAGAAAGTAGGCATGTTGAAGAAAATGGAGTACTCTAAATATCAAACTTTCTTTTACATAAACTTAAGGGTAAACACTCAAAAAAAAAATCCAGAACTGAAATATATACTGTAATAAAAGAAGAAACAGAGGGAAACATCATAGAATACCACCACACAGAAATAAGAGAATAACAAAAAGGCAAAGAAACAACGGAGACACAGTCTTACCAGAAAACTAAAGCTAGAATGAGAGGAAATCCTCACATATCAATAATCTCCCTAAATGTAAATGGACTGAACTCACCAATAAAAAGGCACAGAGTAGCAGATTGGATCAAAAAACTAAACCCAACCACATGCTGTCTCCAAGAGACACATCTCAGCCACAAGGATAAGCATAGTCTCAAAGTGAAAGGGTGAAGGTGACACTCCAAGCAAATGGTATTCAGAGAAAATCAGGTGTAGATATACTGATATCAGATGAAACAGACTTCAGGGTGAAAAAGGTAATAAGAGACAAACATGGACATTTCATAATGGTAAAGGGGACTATATAACAAGAAGACATAACAGTCATCAACATGTATGCCCCGTATCAGGGAGCACCGAAATATACCAAGCAACTACTAACAGAACTAAAGGGAGAAATTGACCAAAACACAATTATACTAGGGGATCTAAATACATCATTGACAGCTATGGATAGATCATCCAAACAGAAAATAAATAATGAAACAGTAGCCCTAAATGGCACATTAGATGAAATGGATATAACTGACATTTATAGAGCCCTTCATCCTTAAACATCACAATATACATTTTTTTTTTCTAGTGTACATGGAACATTCTGAAGGATAGACAATATATTGAGACATAAAACTAACCTCAAAATATTTAAGAAGATTGGGGCCGGCCCTGTTGCTCAGGCAGTTAGAGCTCCGTGCTCCTAACTCCGAAAGCTGCCGGTTTGATTCCCACATGGGCCAGTGGGCTCTCAACCACAAGGTTGCCAGTTTAATTCCTCGAGTCCCGCAAGGGATGGTGGTCAGCGCCCCCTGCAACTAAGATTGAACATGGCACCTTGAGCTGAGCTGCCTCCCAAATGACTCAGTTGGTTGCAGCGTATCCTCTCAACCACAAAGTTGCCAGTTCAATTCCTCAACTCCCGCAAGGAATGGTGGGCAGCGCCCCATGCAACTAAAAAATTGAACACGACAACTTGAGCTGAGCTTCCGCTGAGTTCCCGTATGGCTCAGTTGGTTGGAGCATGTCCTCTCAACACAAGGTTACTGGTTCGACTCCCGCAAGGGATGGTGGGCTGTGCCACCTGCAATTAGCAACGGCAACTGGACCTGGAGCTAAGCTGCACCCTCCACAACTAAGACCGAAAGGACAACAACTTGACTTGGAAAAAAGTGCTAAAAGTACACACTGTTCCCCAACAGAGTCCTATTCCCTTTCCCCAATAAAATCTTAAAAAAAAAAAAAGAAAAAGAAAAGAAAAAGGAGAGAAGACACTAATTAAGAAATCAGAAATGAAAAAGGGGAAGTTATCATGGACACCACAGAAATACAAAGGATCATCCAAGAATACTATGAAGCCCTATATGCCACCAAATTCAATAACCTAGAAGAAATGGGCAAGTTCTTAGAAACATATAGCCTTCCTAGGCTGAACCATGAAGAACTGGAAAATCTAAACAGACCGATCAACAGTAACAAAATTGAATCAGTCATCCAAAACCTTCCCAAAAGCAAAAGTCCTGGACCACGTGGCTTCACTAGTGAATTCTACCAAATCTTCAAAGAGGATCTAATACCAAATCCTGCTCAAACTCATCCAAAAAATTGAAGAAGAGACAGTACTCCCTAACTCATTTTATGAGGCCAACATTACCCTGATACCAAAACCTGGTAAGGACAACACAAAAAAAAGAAAACTATAGACCAATATATCTGATAAATACAGATGCAAAAATCCTAAACAAAATTCTAGCAAATCAAATACAACAATGCATTAAAAAGATTATTCATCACGACCAAGTGGGGTTCATCCCCAGGGCACAAAGATGGTTCACCATCCGCAAACCTGTCAATGTGATACATCACATAAACAAAATAAAGGACAAAACTCATATGATTATATCAATTGATGCAGAAAAAGCATTTGGCAAGATATAACATTCATTTATGATAATAACACTTAATAAAATCAACATAGAAGGAAAATACCTTAACATAATAAAGGCCATATATGACAAACCCTCAGCAAATCTCATAATTAATGGTGAAAAACTGAAGCCCTTTGCTCCATGTTCAGGAACACGACAGGGCTGTCCCCATCATCACCTCTGCTTTTCAACATAGTGTTGGAAGTCCTCAGCAGAGCAATCATGCAAGAGAAAGAATTAAAGGCATTGAAATTGGGAATGAAGAAGTGAAATTCTTCATTCACTTGATGCTATACATAGAAAATCCGAAAGACTCCACCAAAAAGCTATTAGAAACAATCAACGAATACAGTAAAGTTGCCGGCTACAAAATCAACGTACAAAAGTCCATTGCATTCCTATATGCTAACAATGAAATCTCAGAAAAAGATACAATTAAAAAAAAAAAAAAAAAAAAAAAAGAATTCCTTTTGCAATTGCAGCAAAAAGAATAAAATACCTAGGAATAAACTTAACCAAGGATGTCAAAGACCTATATGCTGAAAACTACAAGACATTTTTTTTTTTTTAATTGAAGTAGAGACATAGAAATGGAAAGACATTCACACTCATGGATTGGAAGAATCAACATATTTAAAATGGCTTGTTACCCAAAGCAATATACAGATTTAATGCAATCCCCATCAAATCCCATGGCATTTTTCAAAGAAATAGAACAAAAAAATCATCAGATTTGTTTGCAACCATAAGAGACCCCGAATAGCCAAAGCAATCTTAAGAAAAAAGAACAATGCTGGAGGTATCACACTCCCTGACATTAGCTTATACTACAGGGCAACAATAATCAAAAAAGCATGGTATTGGCTGAAAAACAGAGATATAGACCAATGGAATAGAATTGAGAACTCAGAAATAAAACCACATATATATGGACAGATAATTTTTGACAAAGAAGCAAAAAAAATACAATGGAGAAAAGTCAATAAATGGTGCTGGCAGAATTGGAAAGCTTCGTGCTAAAGAATGAAACTGGACTGCTATCTGTCACCATGTACCAAAATTAATTCAAAATAGATTAAAGACTTAAGCATAAGACCTGACACAATAAACTACATAGAAGAAAACATAGGTACTAAACTTATAGACCTTGGGTTCAAAGAGCATTTTATGAATTTTACTCCAAAGGCAAGGGAAGGAAAATCTAAAATAAATGAATGGGACTATATCAAACTTAAAAGCTTCTGCACAGCAAAAGAAACCATCGACAAAATAAAGAGGCAACCAACTGAATGGGAGAAGATTTTTGCAAACAGTGCCTCCGATAAGGGGTTAATATCCAAAATATAAAAGGAACTCTTGTAACTCAACCACAAAAAAACAAACAACCCATTGAAAAAAAAAAGGCAGAGGACCTGAAGAAACGTTTCTCCAAAGAGTAGATACAAATGGCAAATAGACATATGAAAAAATGCTCAACATCACTAATCATCAGAGAAATGCAAATAAAAACCACAATGAGATATCACCTCACCCCAGTTAGAATGGCTACCATCAACAAGACAAATAGTAACAAGTGTTGGAGAGGCTGTGGAGAAAAAGGAACCCTCATACACTATTGGTGGGAATGCAGACTGGTGCAGTCGCTATGGAAGGCAGTGTGGAGGTTCCTCAAAAAATTACAAATAGAATTACCATATGATCCAGCAATCCCTCTCCTGGGTATCTACCCAAAAAAATCTGAAAATATTTATTCATAAAGAGACATGTGCTTCAATGTTCATTGCAGCTTTATTTACGGTGGCCAAGACATGGACACAATAAAAATGCCCTGTGATAGATGAATGGATAAAGAAGCTGTGGTATATATACACAATGGAATGGAATACTACTCGACAGTAAGAAAAGATGAAACAGGACCATTTGTGACAACATGGGTGTATCTTGAGATTATAATGCTAAGCGAAATAAGTCATACAGAAAAAGCAGAGAACCATATGATTTCACTGATATGTGGTATATAACCAAAAAGAACAAGACAAACAAATGAGAAGCAAAATCTCATAGACACAGACAATAGTTTAGTGGTTACCAGAGTTTAAGGGAAGAGGGCGGTAGTAGATGAGAGTAAAGGGGATCAAATATATGGCGATGGAAGGAGAACTGACTCTGGGTGGCGAACACACAATGGGATTTATAGATGATGTAATACAGAATTGTACACCTGAAATCTATGGAACTTTACTAATAATTGTCACCCCAATAAACTTTAATTAAAAAAATTTAAAAAAATAAAAAAGAACTTATCCTTAATAAAATAATATTAATTAAAAAAATATTTTGTGGCTAGTTAATACTCTATTTTATCCCTCTGAATGCTATGCCAAGAGCCAAGGACCTGTTGAGAATATATATGAAACAGTATTAAAAATGTGATATAAAAATCTTTAGGTAGTTTCCATGAACAGGTTAATAATTAGGTTTATTTTGAAATAGATATTCTCTAACTGTTTTCCAATATTATATTGAATATATTCAACATTATGTAATAAGGGAAAGAACTCAAGATCTATAAATAAAAATTATCTTTAGAAACAAATTAAATTATTAACTTGTTATTGATTCATAGGTAATGTTATGAAAAAATTGTTAAAATTTTCACACTTTTGTTGCTATTTAAAGCGTTGCTTCTAAACATTACAGTTAAATGACACTGTAGTTTACTCCGTTCCCATATTTTAGAAACCTTTATAACCCTTGTAAAGATTTATGCACCCACCACAGGAGAACCTAAATATATAAAGTAAATAGTAACTGACATAATATGAGAGATCGACAGTAATACAACAATGTAGGGGACATTAACACCTCATTGACATAAATGGATAGATCATCCAGACCAAAAATCAAAGAGAAATGGCTTTAAATGACACACTTGACATTTTTTAGAGTATTTCACCCCAAAGCGTCAGACTATATAATCTTTTGAAGTGCTCATGGAATGTTTTCCAGGATAGATCACATGTTAAGTCACAAAAAAGTCTCAATAAATTTGAAAAGTTTGAAATCATGTCAAGCATTTTTTCTGATCACAATGGTATGAAAAGAGAAATCATTTATAAGAACAGTGAAAAACACACAAACACCTGGAGGCTAAATAACATGCTACTAACCAATGAATGGGTTAACAAATGAAATCAAGGAATAAGTCAAAAGATACCTTGAGACAAATTAAAATGAAAATACAATGACCTAAAATCTGTGGGACACAACCAAAGCAGTAAGATGGAAATTCATAGCAATACAGGCCTACCTCAAGAAACAAGAAAAAATCTGAAATAAACAATTTAACCATACCACCCAAAGGAACTAGAAAAAAAAAGAATAAACAAAGCTCAAAGTGAACAGAAGGAAGGAAATAACAAATATCAGAGTGGAAATAAAGGGGGGGGGGAAGAGAGAGAGAGAGAGAGAGAGAGAGAGAGAGAGAGAGAGAGAGAGAACCTACATAAGTAAAACCAGAAAAGAAAAACAAGTGACAACTGACACCACAAAATAAAAAAGACTATAAGAAAATACTTTGAACAATTATATGACAACAAGTTGGACATTTTGGAAGAAATGTTTAAATTCCTAGAAACATACAATCTTCCAAGAATGAGTCAAGAAGAATGAAAAAATTGGAACACAACAAAAACTACAAATGAAATTGAATCAGTAATCCAAAACTCCCCCAAATCAAAAGTCTTAGACTAAATGCGCTCACAGGTAAATTTTGCCAAACATTCAAAGAATTAACACTTATTCTTCTTGAACTATCCCCAAAACTTCAGCAGGAGGGGAAGCTCCCAAGCTTATTCTGTAAGCGCACATTACCCTGATTCCAAAACCAGACAAAGACATTACAACAACAACCAAAAATTGTAGCCCAATATCCCTTATGAACATAGACACAAAAATCTTCAACAAAATATTAGCAAATTGAATTCAGTAATACATTAAAAAGATCATACACCGTGATCAAGGGAGATTTTTTCCTGGGATGCAAGGTGGGTTCAATATCTGCAAATCAATCAATGTGATAAGCCACTATACAGAATGAAGGGTAAAAATCATGTGATCATATATATTCCATGTTTCCCTGAAAATAAGACCTAGCCAGTCCATGAGCTCTAATGTGTCTTTTGGAGCAAAAATTAATATAAGACCCAGTATTATATTATATTATTCTATTCTATTCTATTCTATTCTATTTTATATTATATTATACCTACTGTTATACTAAAATAAGATAGGGTCTTATATTAATTTTTGCTCCAAAAGACGCATTAGAGCTGATTGTCCAGCTAGGTCTTATTTTAGGGGAAACGGGGTAGATGCAGAGCAAGAATTTGACAAACTTCAGCATCCATTTATGATAAAAATTCTCAGCAAAGTGGAAATACAGGGAACAAACCTCAACATAATAAAGGTCATTTATAACAAACCACAGCTAACATCATACTGAATGGAGAAAAGCCTGAAGCATTTTCCTTAAACTCAGAAACAAACAAGGATGTCCAGTTTTATTCAACATAGTATTAGGAGTCCTAACCACGGCAATCACACAAGAAGAAGAAATAAAAGACATCCAAATTGAAAAGGAAAAAGGAAAACAGTCATCATTTGCAGATGGCATGATACTATATATAGAGTACCCCAAAGATTCCATCAAAAAACTGTTAGAACTGACAAATGAATTCAGTAGCAGCTTACAAAATTAATATTCATAAATCAGTTGCATTTTTATACACCAATGATGAACTATCAGAAAAAGAGATTAAGAAAACAATCCCATTTACAATTGCATAAAAAAATACCTAGGAACAAATTTAATCAAGGAAATAAAAGACCTGTACTCAGAAAATTATAAGACATTGAAGAAAGTAATTGAATACAAACAAATGGAAGCATATACTGTGCTATTGGATAGGAAGAATTAACATCTTAAAATGCCCATGCTATCCAAAGCAACCTCTAGGTTCAGTGCAATCTCTGTCAAAATACCAACGGCATTTTTCACAGAACTAGAACAAATAATCTTAACATTTATATGTTACCACAAAAGACCTGAAATAGCCACAGCAATCTTGAGAAAGAACAAAAGTTGAAAGTATCACACTATGTGATATACTACACTACAAATTATACTACAAGGTTATAATAATCAAAAGAGCATGGTACTGGCATAAAAACAGACACAAACATCAGCAGAATAGAGAGCCCAAAAATATACTCACACCTATATCATCAATTAGTCCATGACAAAGGAGGAAATACTATATAATATGGTAAAGACAGTTTATTTAACAAATGGTGCTGAGAAAATGGGACAGATACATGCAAAAAAAAAAAAAAATGAAATGACCACTTTCTTTTCTTTTCTTTTTTAATTAAAGTTTATTGGGGTGACAATTGTTAGTAAAATTACATGATTTCAGGTGTACAATTCTGTAATACATCATCTATATATCACATTGTGTGTTCACCACCCAAAGTCAGTTCTCCTTCCATCACCATATTTTGACCCTGTTTACCCTCTCCTAGAATTCCCCTCCCTCCTTACTTTCTTACACCATATACAAGAATAAACTCAAAATAGATTAAAGTTTTAAATGTAAGATGTGAAACCATAAAACTCCTAGAATAAAACATTGGTGATAACCTCTTTGCCATTGCTCTTAGTAATATATTTTTTTGATATATCTCCTCAGTCAAGGGAAACAAAGCAATAAATAAATAAACAAATGGGACTACATCAAACTAAAAAGCTTTTTCACAACAAAGGAAACCATCAATAAAACAAAAACACAACCCATTGATTGGGAGAAGATATTCCCCTAAAACACATCTAATAAGGGATTAATATCCAAAATTTGTAAAGAACTCACAGAACTTAACACCAAAAAAATAATCCAATTAAAATATGAGCAGAGGACCTGGCTAGACATTTCTCCAAAGAGGACATAGAGATGTCCAATAAACATATGAATATATGCTCAATATCACTAATCATCAGAGAAATGCAAATTAAAACTACAATGAAATATTAGTTCACACCTATCAGCATGGCCATCATCAATAAATCAACAAATAGAAAGTGTTGGTGAGGATGTGGAGAAAAGGGAACCTTTGTGCAATGTTGGTGGGATTGCAGACTGGTGCAGCCACTATAGAAAACAGTATGGAGTTTCCTCAAGTAATTAAAACTAGAATTATTTTATAACCCAGGAATTCCAATCCTGGGTATTTATCTAAAGAAATCCAAAACACTAATTTGAAAAGATATACGCATCCCTATGTTCACTGCAGCATTATTTACAATAGCCAAAATATTGAAGCAACCTAAGTGTCCATCAATAGACAATTGGATAAAGAAGAATTGGTACATATATACAATGGAACATTACTCAACCATAAAAAATAATGAAATTTTATCATCTGCAACAACATGGATGTACCTAGAGGGTGTTATGCTGAGTGGAGTAAGTCAGACAGAGAAAGATAAATGCCATATGACTTAATTTACAAGTAAAATCTGAAGAACAAAATAAGTGAATAAACAAGGCAGACTCACAGACACAGAGAACATTTTGATGGTTGTCAGATGGGAGGGGGGTAGGGAGGAATGGGTGAAAAAAAATGAAGTGGTTAAGAAGTACAAATTGACAGTTACAAAATAATCATAGCGATGTAAATTACAGCATTGGGAATATAGTCAATAATACTGTAATAACTGTATATATGTTTCTAGGTGGGTACTGGACTGATTGGGGGAGTGACACTTTGTAAGTTATATAAATGTCTAACCATGATACTGTACTCCTGAAACTAATATAATCTTGAATGTCAACTAATGGAAAAGTAAACAGAAAAAATAATTTAAAGGAAGTTTTTTCTATTATAAGAAAATGATGGTTTCATCACTGAGGTAAACTACTTGGAAGTTTTTGCACCCATCCTTATAAGAAGAAAACAATGAGCAAAATGAAAATTAACATTATTTGGACTCATCAGAGAACTGGACTTTCAAGAGCAAATCACTGCTCTGAAATTTGAAGGGACAGGAAAATACAGAATCACAACTGAGATCAGTTTACCTGAAACAGAAGCCTCTAGAGCCATAAGCTGATAGGACTGGTTAAATGGTAATTTTGATAAATTACTGGAAACTGAGTGTGGACTAGTTTAAGGGAGAAAATCCTGGCGACCATAGTCTTAGGGGATCTCTCAACTTTCATTGGTTTTACCTCTAAGTAATCCACCAAGTTATCACAGAGAAGATTTGAGGAAGAGCTCCTCATGGTTGTGGCCGGGGGATGTGAATGTTAATCATTGTTTATGCCAAAAAACAAGATATAAGTTTTGTTTTTTTTTCCCCTCATGTAGCAGAGTAGCATAAGATTCTATCGTGTGTTTTAAGACAGTCAAATTCCAGCATGTGCAAAAAGGAGGAAGTAAGTTCCCTATACGTTTTAAAAATAGTTTTACTGTGAATTCTTCAAAATGTATGTTTTTCTTTTGTTATTCTTGTGCAATTTAAACAAAATGATTTTCTCCCAAACATGTATTCGGTGAATAATCATTTCAGATGCTCTATTGTAATAAATAATGGATTTACTTAAAAGCATAAAGAATAAATGTTTAGGATTTCTGGCTTTTATTTTCTCTTTACCCCTAATGGCTTTAGGAATTTAAATTCATTCAAAGTAGATTAAAATAACCTTTAGAAATAATTATTATAGTAAGTTTTTCTTCCTCTTAATAGAGTGTGTGTAAAATAGCACCACCTGTTTTATTTTGTGCCCCTAAACTATAGAATTCTTTTAGGTAAGCCCTTAGGTTACCATGCTATAAATACTAATATGGCCAGAGAGTAGGACAGTTTCCTTTCTACAAATATTTTAGGGTATTTCTTGTATTTTAAAATATATGGACTTGCTATAAATACACTTTGTCCACACAACAAAGTTAGCTCTTTTATGAGTATGGTCTTTGAGGAAGATTCATCTTACTGCATTAAAGGGATTTACATTTTCAAGTGAAGCATTTTATTTTAGAGCTAACATATGGATTTTGGAAGATATTCAGTATTATATATATATATAGTAGTCTATGGGATATCTGTATACAGGTATTCTATATTGTAGCTGTATTCATATTTAAAAATCAAAGGAGATGCACTGCGCAATTGGTGTGCACTCCAGCTATTATGAAAATAAGAGGAAAATGAAGATTCTTGTGATTTGCCTATCAATGTATAATTTAATAAATCATTTTGAACATGCATTAGTGTTTTAACCTAATTTAACCCCAGAATATGCAGTGTCATTTTCCAGGGTTAAATTATATTCCAAAGGAAGAAAATATACTTTATTTTATTGTCGAAATGGCATAAGGATCTGGCACTCCCTCACACAGAGCTCAGCCATGCAAACCAACAGGAAACAATAGCAAAGAAAGCTTTTCTCCAAAGTACTCAACATACAGGGTTTATAGAATAACAGTGCATTTAGCACCCATTTCTTGACAAAGCCTCTTGAAAAGGCAAGGATGAGTTTGAAAATTTGGAGAGGAAGAGGGAACAAAACATAATACAAGATTTTGTTGAGAATTTTTGTATGATGCTGTTGTTAACATTAATTTTAAAAACACTGTAACACGGTGACATGTGATGTCCTTTCAGTACCAAAAAATCAAAACCATATCTAGGTCCATCCATATCATTGCAAAAATATTAAGCTAATAAAGTACTAAAAAAAACATATCTAGTGTTCAACATTAAATTTCTCCATCCCTGCTGAGAACAACAAGGTTATTTGTTTGTTTATTTTTCTTTGTGTTTTATTTGTTTTACTAACAGGTAAAACTTTGTGTCTGGTCATCATGTCAAAGATTTTAAGTTTCTAAATTTTATTAAAATTCTAACAATTCCAAATCAATCCATCTTCTCATGCAAAACAAACAGACAAACCAAACCTCCTGTGTCTTATAATTAACTCCTCATTTTCTAGTGTCCATAAGTCAGAACCTTGCCAAAAAAAGACATACTAGGATTTTTGTGTTTCATCATATGTAGTTAGGAAAGGATAACAGAACGTAATCTTTATAGATCTTTCTTTTATTTGATATAATTCGATTTATGCCAGGTCTAACCTATTTGAACAAAGGTCTACAATTACAACTGCAGAGCATGATTTTCAAAAGGTTACCAACTGAAAAACATTCCAAACATTATATGACAGGCATAAAGATTACACATGAGTAAACTATGCCACCTTCTTGGTTTAAACTATATTAATATTTGATATAAATATTTGTTTCCAGAATCACACACACACACACATAAATACATAAATAAATAAATAAATATGTTGTCCTTTGTTTAGGAACTCTCCAACATCATATATCTACTGTAGGATACATGTTAATAAATATATGAATATTTATGACCACTGTTCTAGAGCTTTGTTTGCCATATATGCTTTTCTAAACAAGGATAGCAGAAAAAAAGGAACTACTACCATGATTGGCTTTACTTAGAACCTCGATTTGGCTGAAATTAGATTGTTGCCAGGTTTAAGATTAAAAAATTATTCAATTTATCTAAATCCAGTGTGTACTTTCATTGAAATTTTTATTAGTAGTTTTAGTGTATTTTAATAGCAAACTTGGAGAACCACAGAAGCCAACACTAAATTAAGTATTGTTGCAGAACAAATCCAAAAATTACAGAAAACAAATTGAATTGAATTTTAAAAATGAGCTAACAAAAATTTGTTTACAGTAATATGAAATTGGCTATTTAAAAAATAACTATTTTAAATTTGAATCACTAATACTAATTCCATGAAACAGCAAAAAGGCTTTTTCATTTTCATCACCCTACATTTATATAGCAATATAATAAACTCGTACTAAAAAGGCTTGTAAAAATTAAAACTGAAAGAATCCTCTATTTCTTACTTTTTGCATTGCAATCACACATAGGCATAGAACCCCATAAGATTTATATTGTAAAAACAGAACTTAAAAGTTCCAGTAAAAAGAAGACAATACTCCTATAATTATTTGACAGTAGAATATTCCTTTCTGACTAAGCTCCAACTGTCAGTTGTAGCAACCTGGGCAAACCTATAGCCCTTCCCATTTGAAAACTAGCTCAATAGGGAGGGCCCTCAGGTATCCCTAGAGCAACAGTGTGAGTTCAACTACAATTATTCTGGTCCACTTCCACTGTTCCCTGACCTAATACATGGATCCTTAATCCATCAAAACCATGCAAGTTTCTGCTTACACTTAGAAGAACCCTGAAATTGTTATAATGGCTTGTAAGGATTACATGGACTGGGTCCGTATTAATTAGACTTAGATTTGACTTCTAGTTTCAAACCCCAAATGACAGTGTATTTTAAAAACTTAGAAATGTATTAATTCTCATATTTATGTAGGCACTCTAAAGTCTACATGTGAAATTCTGTACTTCTGGCTCTAGGCTCCTTCTGACTTGCCACTGATGCATGGCCTCATTGTCCAAAAAGGCTTTTCCAGTTTGAGATGTCACATCCACATTCCAGACAAAAGGAAAAATAAATAGAAGAGACAGGGCACAAGCCATCACTTTTAAGACATACAGGACTACAGGACTGGCACACACCACCTCTGTTTATATCCCACTGGACTGAACAGTGCCACAACTGTGTATAATGGAAGCTAAGAGATGTAATCTTTTGTCCAGATGGTCAAAGTACCAAGATAAAAATTGAGGTTCCTAATACATAGAGCTATTCTGCTGCTATTCTTTTCCAGCTATTCCTCAATCGAATAAAGCTGATCTTCTGTAAAATTTCTCTGATAGGATTACAGAGTACAATACTTCTTGTGTTCTTACTTGTAAAACAAACAAACAAAAAAACTGTTCTTCTGGAGACTGGTTAAAATGAGAGCATCTCGGATGGTTATTAAATTCTTGACTTTCATTTTTGACTCCTTGAGTTTCTTGAAAATGCATCTCCATTTTTGTCTTGTATATTGCTACTAAAATTCTGATGCCAATGTGATTTTTCTCCCTTATAAATTAATACGAATTTTTACCTTGACATCACTAGAATTAAATCTTTACTTTCAAGTCCCCAAAATGTTGCTTATATATATATTGAAGTAGACCATCCCAAGACAAATTTCCCTGGTACAAGGAGAGCCATTTTAAAAACCTAGATTCAGATACTGTTTCTAGAAATTTTTCTTATACTTTACCTTGAAAATTAGCTTTTCTCTATTCTTTTAAGCTTCACAGACTCCAAGATACATATGTTAAATCTTATGTTATCACCATATCTATAATTTTTTATCTGTCATTTTACTTCCCAAATTATATTATTCATTTTCACTGTGTTGACTATATTTTTTCATCCCCTCAATTCTCCTATTAGATTTTCATTTAAATCTATTTTCATTTCGGCACATTGAAATTTTGTACTGTGTTCAACTTTAAATGATTTTGTGTTTTTTATCTATACCTGTAGTAAGCTTTATTTTTATTAATTTCAGGTGTACAAAACAACCTAGTGATTAGAAATTTACACACCTTTCAAAGTGATAACCCCAACAAATCTATTACCCATCTGACAACGTACATACTCGTAGCTACTACAATACTGTTGACTATATTCCCTACACTGCATTTTATATCCTCCTTACTATATATATATATTTTTTAAATTATAGTTGACATTTAATATTATTTTATATTAGTTTCAGGTGTACAGGGTAGTGGTTAGGCATTTATATAATTTATGAAGTGAACCTCCCAATAAATCTAGTACCCATCTGACATTGTACATAGCTATTACAATATTATTGACTATATTCCCCATACTATATTTCACATCCCTGTATTTTATTTGAGATTTTTTTTACCCTTTATTTATGCAAATACTTAAGAATATTTGATTCAGATTTCAAAATTGTAATAGTTTTCCTGTTTCAATTTTTCTTCTTCTTCTTCTTCTTCTGATTATGATTATTATTATTAAACTATCTGATTCTTATTTTCTAAATTTTGACCTTAAGTGTTTGGTCGGTGGAATGTGGATAGAAATAATCAATACCACTTCCTGAGCTGGCTTTTAAAATTCTTTCATTTCATCCTCATTTCTCTTTTACTTCTCATGATTGCAGCCAGATTCAGAGAATTTATCTGAAACTCCAAAACCCTAGGAGATGCTAAAACCTCCTGATTAAAGGCCTGGAGTGAGCATTTGGGAAAGAACACCCCTTTTACCTCCGTCTCACCTTTCGATTGTGGTATAAATGAGCAATAAATCTAACTCCAAACCTGACTTCATTTGTCTCTTTCACTCTCTTCCTCCCCTCCATATTTTATTTTTTAAATATAATAAACACAAACACAGTGCTTACTATGCCCCAGTAGGTACTTTAAAAGCACAAGTATTAACAAATCTAGAGGCACATTTAGGTTAAGTATAGAGCAAATAGCTGAGAGTGTTAGGATCAGACAGAGAGTTTGACTATATCTTTTGCTTTTTAACATTGTAATGCATCACCTCTCCATTGGACCTTTTTTTTATATGCTTCTTTGTCATTTATATAATTTTATTATATTTTATATTGATATGTCTGCAGTAACAGGAATTTAATTTTATATTTTACTATTCAATCAAATTAGACTGTTTTAATATTAATTTTAAAATGTGAGGTGCTTAATTTCATTTTAATAACTCATTTCCATCTTTTATTCAAGTGTAAATTTACTAAAGTCTTCCATTTATCTACTTATTATTTAGTATAATTTTAACATGATGCATAATGTGTACTTGAATAATGTTAACTAATGAGGAATAATTTTGAGAGAGCTGAATCCTAAAAATAAGACCACTAGGGTGGAGGTGTGGAATAAATTTGATCCATACAAAGTAACATTATAACCTTATTTGGAACATTACATAATAAAGAAGCTCATAGATAATGTCACTGAAATAAGCTATAAACATTAAAATATTAATTCTCAGTGTATAATTTTTACCTTGGAGTTGTAGTGTATTTTTTTTGGTTTGTTTGTTTGTTTGTTTGTTTGTTTTTGAGGGAAAGTAACTGTATTTTGATATTCTAGTAATTTTAATGTGACTTTTATTAAATTTTATTTCATTTTGTATAATTTTGAAAGGATAGAATTTTTTAGCATTCTTCACAATTTGTACTCCACTGTACAAACATTTTGTTTTACAAATCTGCTGTTACCAGATTGATATGACCCTGGAAGATGCTCAGCTATTTAGAAATTGGAACAATTGCTTTGATCATTCTTCACAAAGACTTGCTCAACCTAACATAGCATACTCTGTATTAAAGAAATACATGATCCTCATTTACACATTAGGAATAAAGTTATTATTTGTAGTCATACAGAGATCTAACTCTTGTGAAAATATTATTTAGAGAAATACTTTAAATGTGGCTATCCCTGCTTCAGGATTTACAGATATCCCACATGGATTCCTGTTTAACTCTTTGATCTTCCTAAATTATTTTCTTGATATGCTTTAATTTTATTGGACAGAACTAACTATGAACTACATTTAAATATTCATTTAGTATGATATTAGGAGTGATATATAGGCACATTCAGCTATCGTATTTTTCTGTGAATTTCCTTGGATTCCTTGCAACAAAAATATTTCTTCAAATTGAGGTATTTTTGTCAAATGACTATAGCAATGGCAAGTTATACCAACAGGAAGCAAGAAGAAATTGATGTGTGCCCCTAAAGAGCCTCCTGATTTCCTCCTTTGGCTTTCCCTACTCCCTTGCTACCCATACATGCATATAGGATCCAGTGTGACTTTGAGGAGTCCTTAAACGGAAACAGCCAGGATCACTTAGCCACTAGTGGGTGACGAAAAACCCGAAGAACTTATGCAATGGACTGTGCGTGAAAAGGAAATTAACTTTTATTATTTTAACCAAGATTTGGGTTTAATATTACTAAGACTATATTAAGCTACCTTGACTCATACCAAGATTGAATACATTGATATTAGAGGTTCAAAATATTAAAATTCATAATCTGAAGTGGCAATATAATGTACAAAAGTTCACAAGGAAAAAGAAAACTGCAGCTCAGTAGTTCTCATGAATATAGACGCAAAAATCCTTATTGGTACATTCCACATGAAATCCAACATATAAAAAAGATAATTCATTTCAACAAGTGAGTATTTCCCCAGGAATGAAAAGTTGCCTTGACATTAAAATATTAATAAATATAATTCATCATATTAATAGAATAAGGAAAAACACATGATAATATCAAAAGATAGAGGAAAAAAAGCATTTGAGTAAACACCGATTTACATTAAAAAGCATTAGACATACTGGGAAGAGAAGGAAATTTCTCAACTTGATAAAAGGCACATACAAAAAACTCCTGGTAACAACATACTTGATTATGAAAGACTAAATGAGTTCCTTTCCCCTGATATTGGAACCAAAGAAAGGTTGTGAACTTTCATAAAGTCTATTCAATAACATTGTTTAGAGGTTCTAGCCAGTGTAATTTATCATGAAAATAAATAAATGAAACCCATACGGAATTAGAAATAAAAAAAGGGAATGTTGTATTTTCCACATATTACATGCTTGTGTCCATAGAAAATCCTAAGACCTGGATACTTTCAGAATGGTGTAGTGAGGAGCATGATCGACCATACCCCTAGAAAAGCATACTTTCAACTGGTGAAAATTATAAGTACCAAATTTATATCATGTGTAGTCTGGAAATTTTTAAAGTGAATACAGCAAATGAAGAAATATTTATTTTATTTAAAAAAATCAACAAAATCTCTAAAGAATGAGAAGCAGTGGAACTTCAACTATAACACAACCCTATACACTCCCCACACATACACTTTTGCAGCCTACTGTGATTGAAGCTTTACTCAAGGTGGGTGCAGCCAAAAATACGGCTTTCCCAAGCTCTCACTAAAGGGTTATGGTTTTGCCATGGAGAGAAGACAACTAGAATCTCTCATACTCCTTCAATCTTCATGTTATAGAATCTCTAGCACAATCATGTGCTACCAAAAGGACTAGTTCCCCTTTCTCCACGAAGCCTCTGTTCATAGGACAGGAGTTCTACCCCAAGTATGGCAGGATAAGAGTACTGGGTCTCAATCACCCCAATTCAGCTCCCTGTAAGGTAGAGATTCCTTTCTAATAGAGGCAGGCAAGACCAGGGGCTAAGCCTCACACCTGGCATATAGATTAAGGTTGTCAACTGGGGGAATCATGACACAAATATTCTGCCAATGGGAAAAGGCAGAGTTTAAGAAGACAGAGCTCCACATCTCTAAGAGTTATGAATTTATTCAGAGCTTAGTGAAATCATGCCCTAAGGGTTTTTTGTAAAAACAATGGAAATCATGGAAGTGAGAAATTAAGAGGCGGTTAATAGCTCCAAAAGATTGGTAGCATTAGGTGAAGTGATAGACCAGCTAGAAGTTTAACAAGGACAACCAGGAAAAAGCTAAGAAGAGTCTTCTTGGGGTCAGACAAAGCCTGAAACTGGCAAACCTCTGTGTCTGAAAATGGGACTAAGTTTAATTAGATCAGACAGTGGAACAGTTAATGCCCAGGACATTGTTGAAAACAAAGATCAACAGATATCTATTAGTAGATGCTAACAGCCAGATATAATACCAGTACAGGCAGGTCAGCAAGAAACTTAATAGTGAGATCAGGGAAAGAGATAGTCAAAGAGAGCCTGGCTAAAATCACACTAATCCTGAAGTTCAGGAAAACTGTACACATGCCTAATGTTATGTATTCTAAGGAGTAATGTCAGAGGCTGTATTCTAGGGTGAAATTAACTTTATTGAAGTAGTGTAGTCGAATCATTTTAAAAGCAAACGAGCAAACAAAAATCAACAACACTGGATGGTGAACACACAATGTGATATATAGATGAGGTATTACAGAATTGTATACCTGAAAATCTATGTAACTTTACTAACAATTGTCACCCCAATAAACTGTAATTAAAACAAACAAACAAAAACCAAAGAACAACAAGCACCAGGTTGGAAATAAGTGATGTCAGTACTGATTGCTATATTACCTAAAATGTTCAGTTAAAGAAAAAACAACAACAACAATAACTCATGAGATATATAAGGAAAAATAAAAGTATGATCCATTTACAGAAAAACAAGCAGGCAATATAAACTGCCCTTAAAAAGTCCAGCTATTGGATCTAGTGGACAAAGACTTCAAAACATCGATTATAAATATGTTCAGAGGAGTAAAAGAAACCACATTAAAAGAACTAAAGGAAAATGTGATGACAAGTCTCATCAAATATAATATCAATGAAGTGATAGGAAATATATAGAAAGAGAGCCCAAGGAAATACTGGAGTTACAAATATAATCATCAACATTTACAAAGTACAAACAATCACAAGGAAACTAAAGCCAAAGTAGAAAGAACATTGAAATCTTAAGTTCAGAAAACTTTTTGGCCCAACAGCTTTGAGTATAATAGTCTGACATATATTTGGAATGTGATGAATATATTTGAAATACATGGGGCAGATGCACTGGTATGTGCTGGTGGGAAGGGCAATTCTTTCAAAGTCCAGAAAGTAAGTTGTTTTTGTTTGTTGATTGGTTGATGCATATATGCACAGGTGCATTGGTTTGTTGTGTGTGCATGAAAAAGAGAGAAATAGAAATGAGAAAACTGCAAAAAATGAATTGGAATGGATTTTCAGACCACACTGGAACTGTATAGGTCTAAATTTATTAAAGAAATTTAACTGATATTAATAACCTTCCACAAAAGTTAACACGAGGCTCATATGGTTTCACTTATGAATTCTACCAAATATTTAAGAAAGTAATGATACCAATTCTCCACAATCTCTTCCAGAAAACAGAAGCAAAGAAAACATTCCCAACTCATTCTCTGAAGGCGTCATAACACGAACACCAAACCAAATAAAGACATTACAAAAGAGAAAAACTAAAGCCAATATCTCTCATGAACATAGATGAAAAACTACAGAAAAATATTGGAAAATCACATCTAGCAATGTATAAAAAAATTGTATACCAAAAAGTAAAATTTATTCAACATAGATAAGGCTGGTTCAGCATTGAAAAGTAAATTAATGTAATCCACCACATCAAAAGACTAAAGAAGGAAAATGATATGAACATAACAATGCAGAAAAAAATTATTTGAGAATGTCTAGTTCCCATTCATGATAAAACTCTTAAACACTAGAAATAGAGGGGAACTTCAACAACTTGATAAAGAACATCTGCAATAAACCTAGGGCTAACATATTTTAAGGTGAGAAACTATTATAGACACTTTCCTCATAAGATCTGGAACAAGACAAGGATTTTCATTCTTACAATTCTTATTCACCATTGTATTGGAAATCCTAGCTATAGTAATAGGGCAAGGAAAAAATACAAAAGTATACAGATATGCAAGGAGGAAATAAAAATATTTTTGTTCTCACATGACATAATTGTCTATAAAGAAAACCCATAAAAATCAACAAAACAAAACTCCTGAAACTAATGTTATTATAGCAAGGTCAAAACATACAAGGGCAATACAAATGTCCTTGGTATTCCTTGGTATATCACCAATGAAAATTGAATTTTGAAATTATTTAAAAAAAAACAACTGACGTACAAGAACACCAAAAAAATGAAATTCTTGGAGATAAGTTGAACAAAATATGTACAACATCTATTTGCACAGAATTATAAAACTTTGATTAAAGGATTCAAAGAAGTTCTAAGTAAAATGAGAGAAATTTCATAATCATGGATTGGAAGACACAATACTGTTAAGGTTACCACTCTTGACAATTTGGTGTATTCAGTACAATCCAAATCCAAACAAAGTATTTTGGAGATTTTGAAAAGCTAATTCTTGGCTTCTGTAAATAAAGCTGCAATGAACACTGGAGCACGTGTCTTTATATATAAATGTTTTCAGATTTTTTGGGTAGATACCCAGGAGAGGGATTGCTGGGTCATACAGTAATTCTATTCGTAATTTTTTGAGGAACCTCCACACTGCCTTCCATAGCGGATGCACCAATCTGCATCCCCACCAACAATGTATGAGGGTTCCTTTTTCTCCACAGCCTCTCCAACACTTGTTACTATTTGTCTTGTTGATGATAGCCATTCTAGCTGGGGTGAGGTGATATCTCATTGTAGTTTTTATTTGCATTTCTCTGATGATTAGTGATGTTGAGCATTTTTTCATATGTCTATTTTGATAGATGAATGGATAAAGAAGTTGTGGTATGTATACACAATGGAATACTATTCGGTGGTAAGAAAATATGAAATAGGACCATTTGTGACAACATGGATGGATCTTGAGATTATTATGCTAAGTGAAATAAGTGAGACAGAAAAAGCAGAGAACCATATGATTTCACT